>NC_074688.1:30764587-30991519 GCF_029448725.1 Salvelinus fontinalis
TAGCTAAATGACACAAAATACAAATTAGATTGGCTGGGGTCTGTCCATAGACAGTTGAGGCTCCAGACCAGAAGGATCCACTGCAGGAGGGAAAAAATTAGTATTTTTTGCTAGAAATAATCTACCTAGGTAGCCAATCTGAACACCTGCTCTTTCCATGACAGACTGACCAGGTGAATCCAAGTGAAAACTATGATCCCTTATGTCACCTGTTAAATCCACTTCATTTAGTGTAGATGAAGGGGAGAAGACAGTTTAAAACATTATTTTTAAGCCTTGATACAATTTGAGACATGGATTGTGTGCCATTCAGAGAGTGAATGGGCAAGACAAAAGATTGAAGTGCCTTTGAAAGGGGTATGGACGTTGGTGCCAGGCGCACCGGTTTGAGTGTGTCAAGAACTACAACGCTGCTTGGTTAACGCTCAACAGTTTCCCGTGTGTATTAAGTGGTTGAAAAAGTACCCAATTGTCATACTTGAGTAAAAGTAAATACCTTCATAGAAAATGACTCAAGTAAAAATGAATGTCACCCAGTAAAATATTAAAAGTATTTGGTTTTAAATATACTTAAGTATCAAAAGTACATGTAATTGCTAAAATATACTTAAGTATCAAAGTAAATCCGATGGCACCATTATCTTTTTTTTTTTACCAATTAGCCAGGGCATGCTCCAACACTCAGACATTATTTACAAACGAAGCATGTGTTTAGTGAGTTCGCCAGATCAGACACAGTAGGGATGACCAGGGATGTTCTCTTGATAAGTGTGTGAATTTAGACTATTTTCCTGTCCTGCTAAGCACTCAAAATGTAACGAGTACTTTTGGGTGTCAAGAACAATGTATGGCGTAAAAAGTACATCATTTTCTTTAGGAATGTTGTGAAGTTAAAGTTGTCAAAATTATAAATGGTAAAGTACAGATACCTCAAAAAACTACTTAAGTAAAAATACTTGAAAGTACTACTTAAGTACTTTACACCACTGGTATCCAGAATGGTTCACCACCCAAAGGACATCCAGCTAACTTGACAACTGTGGGAATCATTGGAGTCAACACGGCCCAGCATCCCTGTGGAACACTTTCAACACCTTGTGGAGTCTATGCCTCGGCAAATTGAGGCTTTTGCAACTCAAAATTAGGAAGGTGTTCCTAATGTTTGTATGCTGTGTATATTTCAATATATTTTTCTGTTTGGATAATATTTAGATGTTATTTGACAGTCTAACTTTAAATATGAGTAATATGATTTAGTTTAATTGCCTTGAATATTGACTGGATAAATATTTTCTAAAACAGTAGATGAATAATAGTTATTTTTGTTTCCAGACGGTGGGTTCCGCTTTGCCTCCTATTATGGCGATCACATGGTTCTGCAGAAGGCCCCAGAGAGGGCTGTGTTGTGGGGCTATGGACCCGATGATGCTGAGGTCACAGTCTTTCTATCAGGAGGACCAGTCACTAACAATGCACCTGCTGTCAGTGTGGCTGCCGGTGAGTTATCTGATCCCAACAATGCCTTTAGTTTAGTGTGCCTTTCCAGTCATGTCATGAAGTTGAGGATGAAATTAGCAGAATTTCAAAGAGGAAAGTTGATAAATCCCTAAACTCATGTCAAGTTTTTTCTAAGAAATAACATCGTACAATAAAGGTGATGGTGACATCTGTTAGAATGAGGAAAAGGATATAAGGAACAAAGAAAGCACCAAAATTGTTTGAAGTTAATTGTGCTCAGTGTCCCACTTTTTCTGCCTTGTATATGAAGACATAAGGCTAACCTTCACTGATCCATGGTTTTGGATCTCTTCCCAGGGATATGGAAGGTGGCCCTTGTCCCAATGGAAGCTGGCGGTCCCTACAACTTGACTGCGGTCCTCCAGAACAACCACAGTATCACTATCACAGATGTGCTGTTTGGGGATGTCTGGCTGTGTGGGGGACAGAGCAACATGGCTTTCACAACTTCTCAGGTATACTCTGCAATGTTCAAGTAAGTCTGAGTTTGCATAGTTTTAATACATTTATATTTGAGTCATTTAGCGAACGCTCTTATCCAGAGCGACTTAGAGTATTGAGTGCATTTTCATACTGGTCCCCCTTGGGAATCAAACCCACAACCATGGCGTTGCAAGCGCCCCTCTCCACCAACTGAGTTATACCATTATTATGTCTTGTCCTCAAGGTGTTCAATGCATCAGAGGAGCTAGCTCTGGTCTCCAAGTTCCCTCAGGTGCGGATCTTTATGGCTGCCTTGGAGCAGAGCTACACTGAGCTGACTGACATGGCTGGAGTGGAGGTGCCCTGGTCTGTCCCCACAGCAAGTATGGATAGGCTCCATACAGTCTATTAGCTCAATTAGATGTGAAATTTCATGCAAATGATAGCTGTCAGCCAACTGACTAAGTGAAATGGTATTAATACATCTAGTTGATAATGGGAATTAATCTTAAACCTCCTGAACAGAGTTGCTGGGTGGTGGGGATTTCAAGCACTACTCTGCAGTGTGCTGGATGTTTGGGCGCCACTTGTACAACGTGCTGAAGTACCCCATCGGCCTAGTGACGTCCTGCTGGGGAGGCACACCTGTAGAGGCATGGTCCTCCCCACGAGCACTCCAACACTGTGACCTGGATAGGATTAACGGGTAAGTGTACAGGGACCCTGGAGCTTTACTCTTGCAATAGAGATGTTCGGTAGGTATGCAAATTATTGAACTTTTCTTAGGGATTGTAGATGGGTAGACAAGTGAATATTTTTGTTTTGTTTCTTTTGGACTAAGTTAAAATATCCTCTCACCTATGGTACTTGATATCAGTTGGACTATGTTATTTATTTTTCATCCAGGATCCCCATGCCATATACACCTTCAATGTATTTGTCTAAGCAGACTAACTGTGTTGTGGAATGCCATAATCCATCCACTCCTCAAAATGACCTCTGGTACCAAGGTAAAACAGCTTGAAGTCATCTGTTTTCTCCCATCTTTTCAAATACAGTAACAGCGACATTAACATGTCTGGCCTCTGACATGCCCGTAAGACATTTCTTTGCTTCAGCTCTGACGGTGTTCTCCCTAAATAATTGTAATAAACCGGATAGATTTTTATTGGCTTTATCAACAACTGCTTTCCTTTTTGTTCACCAAATGAAATCATGACAAAACATAATCCCCTGTGAATGTACGGTGGCAAGAAAAAATATGAACCCTTTGGAATTACCTGGATTCATGCATAAATTGGTCATCACATTGAATTTGATCTGATCTACATCTAAGTCACAACAATAGACATCGTGTGCTTAAACTAATAACACAAATTGTATTTTCTTGTTTATATTGAATACATCATTTAAACAATCACACACTGTAGGTTGAAAAAGTATGTGAACCCCTAGGCTAATGACTTCTCCAAGCTAATTGGAGTCAGGAGTCAACTAACCTGGAGTCCAATCAATGAGACGAGATTGGAGATGTTGGTTAGAGCTGCCTTACCGATTAACAAAACTCACAAAATGTGAGTTTGCTATTCATAAGAAGCATTGCCTGATGTGACCCATGCCTCGAACAAAAGAGATCTTAGAAGACCTAAGATGAAGAATTGTTGACTTTCATAAAGTTGGAAAGGGTTACAAAAGTATCTTTAAAAGCCTTGATGTTCATCAGTCCACAGTAAGACTAATTGTCTATGAATGGAGAAAGTTCAGCACAGTTGCTATCTATTCTCCCTAAGAGTGGCCAACCTGCAAAGATGACTTCAAGAGCACAGTGCAGAACGCTCAATGAGGTTAAGAATCCTAGAGTTTCAGCTAAAGACTTACAGAAATTTCTGGAACATGCTAACATCTCTGTTGACGAGTCTACAATACGTAAAACACCAAATAAGAATGGTGTTCATGGGAGGACACCATGGAAGAAGCCACTCCTGTCCAAAAAAACATTGCTGCACGTCTGAAGATTGCAAAAGTGCACCTGGATGTTCCACAGCGCTACTGGCAAAATATTCTGTGGACAGGTGAAACTACAGTTGAGTTGTTTGGAAGGAGCACACAATACTATGTGTGGAGAGAAAAAAAGGCACATCACACCAACATCAAAACCTCATCCCAACTGTAAAGTATGGTGGAGGGAGCATCATGGTTTGAGGCTGCTTTGCTGCCTCAGGGCCTGGACAGCTTGCTATCATCGACGGAAAAATGAATTTCCAAGTTTATCAAGACATTTTTCAGGAGAATGTTCACCAATTGAAGCGCAACAGAAGTTGGGTGACGCAGCAGGACCATAACCCAAAACATAAATAAATCCACAGAATGGTTTTAAAAGAAGTGGCCTGACTTCAACCCGCTTGAGATGCTTTGGCAAGAGAGCAGTTCACACCAGACATCCCAAGAATATTGCTTAACTGAAACAGTTTTGTAAAGAGGAATGGTCCAAAATTCCTCCTGACCGTTGTGCAGGTCTGATCCGCAACTACAGAAAACGTTTGGTTGAGGTTATTGCTGCCAAAGGAGGGTTAACCAGTTATTAAATCCAAGGGTTCACATACTTTTTCTTGCTGCTATCTAGCATAGTAGGAATCTTGACAATGTATCACTCCAGGATGTTATCCACTGTTGCTTACGCTGTTATGTTGATTTTGTCTATATTTGTCCTGAGGTCTCTACGTATAGAAAGGCCTCCTTAAGTGAGGGATTTCCAAACATACGCTGGCACCAGACTGCAGACTATGGCTTTGCTCCCAACCTGCGTATGAAGAACACATTCATGGCTGTTGCTATGGACTTAGGAGACGAAATGTCTCCTTTTGGCAGGTAAGTAACAATCATAGAATGGATACCACAGTATTTGTTAGGCCTGTACTCTTCTAAAAGCTTTAAGCAGTTCACATTTGAATACTGTGAGAATACAAGGCTACGTTCGAATATGGAAACTAACATACCACTTAGGATGCATGTATTGAATCATTCTAAGTGGTATGCTAATGAGGGTATTATAATGTGGAACAAGATGTTTACCAGTGACTTTGTTCCAGTATCCATCCCCGGGACAAGCAGGACGTGGCCTATAGATTGTCTCTAGGGGCGAGAGCTGTGGCTTATGGGGAGGAGGGTGTCTCATTCCAGGGGCCTTTCCCTAGCCGGGTCCTGGTCAATGACCAGTATATCAACGTAACCTATGACCAGAGAGTGTCTGTCACTCAATCCAAAGATATCTTTCAGGTAAGTGTGATGGCTGTAGTTGTAATGTGTTCTAAAGTATGGGGTAGCATTTAGCCTAGTGGTTAGAGTGCTTGGCTGGTAACCAAAATGTTGCCTGTTTGAATACCCGATCCGGCAATGTGAAAAATCTGTTGATCTGCCCTTGAGCAAGGCAATAAACTCTCATTTGCTCCAGAGGCACCACACTACTATGGAAGACCCTGTAAAACAACACATTTGACTGCACCTATCTGGTGTATGTGACAGTACAACATTATTATTATTATTAGTGTTTCTACTGACCATGATCAGGTTGGGCTGGATGAACTGGGTCTGAATTCTTTCTTTGTCATTGTCAGCAGCTTGGCATGTTATCATGTAGGCTTTTCCACCTTGCTAAAAAAGTGTCAGGGGAAACCATTTCTTAACCAGACTGTTTCTTCCTCAGATTTGCTGCTCAGTGGTGAGGGCACCCTGTGACTCTCTGTCACTGTGGGTCCCAGCTCCCATACTGCAGTGGGGCCTTAGCGCCGTCCAAGTGTCCACGAATTACTGTTCCATGAATAATGTAGCCGGCCTGCGCTACGCATGGAGGGACTGGCCTTGTGACTTTAAGGCATGTCCTGTTTACAGTGCTGATGGGGTTCTACCTGCACCTCCCTTCACTCTCATCCGCTGGCCAGACAAGCAGTGAGATGAGAACCCCCCTCTGCTAGAAATGGATTAGTCAACCCAAATGGGTGGGAAATTTGTTTTTGAATGATACCATATGAGAAATGATTGTTAATCATTATTACCTTGTTCTATTATTTGATGATAGTAAAATGAAATAAAATGTTTTTATTGAGATGCCAGGCGTAGTCCATTTTACATTGTCCACCAAATCAACTATAGTTAAGCAATAAGGCAGGAGGGGGTGTGGTATATGGCCAATATACCACAGTTAAGGATTGGATACACCTCTTAGCCTTGGTATATTGGCCATATATCACAAACCCCCAAGGGGCCTTATTGTTATTATAAACTGGTTACCAATGTAATTAAAACTGTAAAAATAAATGTTTTGTCATACCCGTGGTATACCAATCAGCATTCAGGGCTCAAACCACCCATTTTATAGTACTAACTACAGTGGTACATACAGGGGCAAACTTGATCAACTACACAAAGAGACCTGCAGAGGGCAGTCAGATCAACTTTCTTTCACATGATAACAACGTACATTGATCGTTTAAATGTAAGAGAACATGATTCTGTAGTCTCCTCTTCTTGGTTCCTTCTAGAACTGTCAATGTCAGTACAGACGCAACTGGTCCTATTGAGAACCTCCACACAGGTGTCACCAGGCTTTCTAGAGCAGTGGTGTAGTGGAGGGTAAATGCCATTTCATTTATTTTGCACAAGCATTTACCCACCTATCACAAATAAATGCATTGAAAATATATGGAGCGTTACTTTATTAACCGCAAAAGGCGATCATCGTTTACCAGTTTTTTCTTTACCACTACTTCACTGGTGTGGAGGTTGAGGAGGAACGGATCAGTGGCTGAAGTAAGATGTAGAAGGTTGCAGGGTGGGTGAGCTCAGAAGATGCTGGTGAGAGGAACCAGGGGATTGTGGAGTCATGCCTGGGGAAAGAAGATGGGATTGAGTGGTTGAAATCAGATCTTGACTGGATAGTTGACCCATAATATCATTGCTTTCTATTTCGGCTAGCAGACAACAAGAATAATAAACAAAGGCCATTATATGCTAAATTATGAGGTTAGGGGGTGTACAGGTAGGTAGAGAAAGTGTGGCAAACTGCTCGGCCTCACCTACTAGATTGTTCTCCCCCCTGATGGTGTCATCAAAGCCCTGGTGTTTCTGGTAGGCCTCAAAGCTGACCGAGGCATCGTCCTCAGACAGGCTGTGTGGAACCTGGCCGTCGCCTGGACGACACACCTCAAAACGGATCCACTGATAACTACAGGGACATATCACACCAATAAGCAACACATAAGTCGTTCAGCTACATGTACTTTAGCAGATATGAGAGAGTATATTAAAGGTCAGTTCATCTGAAAAAGGAAATGCACCAATTGCAATGTTCAATTAATTTCCAGTGAGGTAGATGACATTATACTTGAGTACTAGAGACGCACTTGCTGCACTTGCGTGCTCCTGGGCAGCTCTGGATCAGGTTCTGGATGGTGGGGTGGGAGAAGCCAAAGAAGTCTGCTCCTGAAGGCACGATGGGTGCCACCGGTTTAGATCTGTAGGGGTATAGATGTAAGATAATGAGAGAAAAGTCATACAATGAAATGCATCCACTGATTCTATAAGCCAGTCTGTACAGCAAGCAGGTACCTTAGAGCACCAATGGCCTTCAGCAGGTTGGAATGGCAGGTGAGGGCAGAGGAGGCAGCTATGGCATTCTGAGGGTCTTCCTCAGGCACTATCTCAAACTGGGAGGGGGGGGGATGGTTTGATAAGGAAAACACTCCTCACAAAAACATAAGCTGTCTCACAGCACCTAATTGACTTACTTAGCACATGACTTCATAATGTTTTATAGCTCCATTAGTGCGAGTGTACCTGTGGGCCACCACCCCCGTCCTTAATCTGGCAGGTGTAGAGGCACTGCTGATCAGGGCTCTTCATGCTGGCGAAGAAGCGTGTGCTACAGAAACCCACTGGGTAGATGGCACACTGGTCATGGAACAGCATCCTGTCTGTGATAATCTGGAACAGAGAAGGACATCATTCATTATTCTCTAGCCACTGATCTGAGAAGTCATGGGCTGTGTCCCAACAGTCTTAAATAGCCTCTCCTGGTCTCCTTTCATGGACACTGATCCTGACCAACATGATAAGGTAGGGCAATATGGTGGAAATCTGTTCAGTACTTTCAACAGAATGGCTATGCAAGTGAGGAGACAAGGAAAGGAGAACAATGTAAGATAAGTTGGACAGTTTTTATAAAGAGCAAATGTGAGGCATAAGTATGAGTTGAGACACAGACCTCCCCTAGACTGTACACAGTCAGACCCCCCAGTACTATGGGGAAGACAGGACGTCCTGAGGAGTCCAGAGCGATGGGCTGAACCAGCTTACGAGACCCCGCATCAGCAAGCTTACGCTTTTTTGACATTCTTTTTGGACCTGAGGAAAATGTATTTTATGGAGTCAAAGAAAATACATCATTACTAGACATAAGAATCTGTCTTATCTACAGGTAGGCTGATATGAACATGGCTCTACCCACCATCCTCTTTTCCATTCTCCCTGCCTCGTTCCTTCTTAGGCTTCTTATGAAGGCCCTCCTCTGCCCCAGAGGTCCCAGAGGCCAGGTTATGACCCACAGGCAGGACTGACGCCCCCGTTGGGACAGAACTGAAGGTCACAGGGGTGTGAGAGCTGGTAGTAGCAGCGGTGAGCAGCTCCCCCTCTGACACAGACTGGTACTGCAACAGCGATTTCAGTAAGAACCTGGAAAACAAAGCACAAGAGATGCCCGATAAGACAACAAAAACTGTTTTCAAAGTACCTATCAGTGTTCAATTATTATTATTATTATTTTTTTTAAATGCATCAATATAACAGTTAAACTCACCTGCGCTCCTCTTTTGCTCGCACAAACTTCTCCTCTAAGTGTGCAACTTCATCACAGAGAGCCGCATTCTCCTGTGGGATATTCAGTTAGTGACTTCAGCCCTCAGCCTATAATACCATAGTCTACTACACATCTCCAACATTTCTCTTCCATACATCTAAGTGTTATGGGGGACACATGTAGCATCTGAACACATTGTGTTACAGAAATAACTTGAATAATACTCATTCAAGTGATTGTCTTTAGTATGTAGAGTACTCACAAAAATCATGGCCAGTGCTGCTTTGCGTAGTCTGAGGTACTTTAGTCTGTACTTTTCGTTCTGGTTCTTGCGTGGGCCTTTCTTGGTCTTGGGCCTGGTCTCAGAGAGACCTGTGGGGGAGGGGAAGGGAGGCAGAGAGGCTGCAGAGCCAGAGCTGGAGAAGGTTGACTGGGGGGGAGACCCCATGAAAGACTGGGTGGTGAAGGACTGTAGAGCCTGCTGCCCCTCATCATCTGTCTGTGGATGGAGAGAGACCAAACTCAGTGGGCATTGCATCATAACGCCACATTCAAATACTAGTGGCAATGTAGGCCACGATCCACATATGATTGTGCATACAATGACAATGTTATGTAGATGAGGTATATCTGGAACAGTAACTTATACAACGCAAAATGAAAACTGTGACAGAGCAAAGTAACATGGCTACAATGACTATATAAGGGAACAAATTCTAATGTTAATTATCCAAACACATTGATCTTCCACTGCACTCTCCTAAATGTCTATATTTGTCAGATCAGCAGTGATAGAATTGAACTAAAGGGATTTCATCTGACATCCTTTGCATAATGATAACTTACCAACAGTGCAAAGACTCCATTTCTGTTCTCAATCCTCTTGAATCTCCTGCTGCCTTTCTGTGTCTGCAACATAGTGGGATACTAAGGCCAGGGCTAGGTGTTGGGGAACTGACAAATGTCTTAAGGGTAGGTCTCACTGTTGTAACCTTGAATGACTAAGATCTAGCCTGTGTTATCTGCTACTTAAGAGCATCATGATTAATGTTCTAATCCTGGCACACTATAGCAGAGAGCACCATTGCATTCTCTCTGGTTCAAGGCACAGGCCATTGATGTGCAAACCTGTCCTACGCTCAACTAATGGCCTTTCTTTCAATAACAAAAGGAAGGGAAAAGCAAGAGTGAAATGATATGCAGAAAGCAAAAAAAATAAAAGTTGTTTTAATACTGAAATATCCACTTCGATAATGTACAGGACAAATAACGAAAATAAAGTGAACTGCTTCATTTATAGTGTCCTGGGTGTGGAGTCCATTGAAGTACAGCAAAGAAAATGGAGATGCTATAAGCTTTGGACCTATCACGGCCATTGAAGTGTCTCATTAGTCTTACCTCACGGTACATGACAGCCTCAAGGCTCGACTTCGCACTGTCCAGAAATAGAATATAAATGTGGTTATGGGCAGTTGAGGAATGATTACTGGGAATATCATGCTGTTGATCTATCAGGAATGTTTTTTAAAAAGTTTAAAATACATTTGTTTAAATGGATGCAGTTGACGCATTTTGTCTTTCTTTAAAATGCATTCTATATCTATAGAATTGATAATGTTGTACTGTACTTGGACTGAACCAATCCCCTGTCAATGATTTGCTGTTTGATCTCCTTGATGTGCATTGGGCGTCCAGCTGCCTCCAGTACAATCTGGGAAAGAGCAGACTGTTGTATTGCTGCTGCATTTCACTGACAGACAGCAATCTGATTTTAAATGTCAAGGTACATACAGTAGGCTACAGACAGTGTTAAAAAAAAAATACTGTACCTGCGCAGCATCAAGCCATGTGAGATTGGGCTTGTCTGCAACATCGTTAGCTGGTTCACTGGAAAAAGAATGAATAGACATTCATATTTAGGTAGACAGTTTAAGACAAAGCAAATAAATATTAATGTAAGAGACTTATCCTCATATAATACTAGCAGAAAGACCCAACATTATCTTTCCTGTGTAGTGACAGCCTATTTGTCCTCCCACATACAACAGAATAAGGACGTGTGTGTAGATGCGTTTAATTTGGTATTGCTTACCTCTCTAGAGCCTCGGCAGCTCCTGCCAGGCTGGCCATGTTGTCCAAGGCAGGGAAGAGAGAGTAGTTTCCCTGTCCGTCTGGCTCCATCTCTGACTCAAAGTTGGACAGTGTGTTCAATGGGTCCATAGGTGAGAGGGGAGTTCCTGTGGTCTGGTTTCTGCTCGTTGAGGGCTGGAACGAAACGAAAACACACATCCAAGAACTCTGGTCATCTAGATGATTTTGTAGAACATAGCTACTCCCTGGGAAAATAAGAAGAGGCATGAGGATGTTTTGGAAATGAGCTCGTCGTAGATCGACGACGTCCTATGAGCAACTACTACCAGCTAGTTAGCTATCAATGATCACAGATAACGCGGCAGTTTACGTGAATGAAGGTCTGTACGAGTATTCGTTATATTTTGCAAAAACTTACCCCACTCCTGTCAATTCGTGCTTGCTCTTTTCCGTGAATCATCGGAGAACCCTGAAGCACTTCTTCGCTTGTCTCCATTGCATTGTTTACATAACTTACACGTTGCAGCAAAAGCTTGACGCTAGCAAACAAACACGTTTTCCGGAGAGTATGTTTGTTAATGTTTGTTTCTAATCTCAACAATTCTTATGATGAAAGGTTTGCAAAAATCCAACAATGCGTTGTGCAGTCGACTTGTTTTTATCGCCTGAACTATTTCAGAAAACTGACGGAAACTACGCTTCGGAGGAATTAAAACGAGCACCATGCATTTCCTGTCATTAAATTGCTTTTTTTTTTAGATTTGGGAAATGTAGTTCTTTATGCAGCCTGTTGTCAACAGCTGATGTGCTCAAGTATGCTGTATCTGTAGTTGGAACTGAGTATGAGCTACGTTCACAATAATACTAAACAATATTTGTATCAATTGCATTTATTTAATGATACATGTTTTATCAATGAACGTCTCGAATCTTGCTCTCTGACAACAGATATGATCAAATGAGAAACAAACAAGTGCCAGCAGTCCTGCCAATGCCAGAAGGTACAGTAAACATGTCGACTTACACAACATCTGACTTGTATTTGAATCCCTAGGCTATGCTGGCAGGAGTTTGACAATAATGAAGAAATAGACGAACAAACCTTGATCTATTATACACATACCCAACAGTTATATGCACGTCATTTGATATAAATCAAATACAGCAATCACTTATTTATTGCATTTCAATTTTATTTTGACAGGGAGTCATGCTGAGACCAAGGTCTCTTTTAGAGATGAGCCCATACACATATTCATATTTATGGATGAATATCAAAGTAGACATACACTCTATAATAGCTTTCCCTTGTTTTGTAGTGATAGACAAGCAAGAAACACAGTAGTAAGCCTACAACAGTTTTGCAATTATTTACAGAGATAGAAAATTAGCGAAATACTGCAGTTTGTAATTTTTTTGCAGGAACATATAGAATGTTCATAACTAAATCGTATTATCAATAGTAGTAGTATCTTAGTAGCAATCCAGCCAGCCGTAGTTCAGAAGAACACCAATCACCCGTTTGTACGCCAGATAGTACTCACTCTGCCTTGGACCATCTGAGAAGTAAAGGTAACCTATAGGAAGAAACATTGGCTTCATCAGCAAAAGTTTTGTCCAGAGCAAATGTTGTGCTGAAGGCTTTATAAACTCATGTACAGTGGGGAGAACAAGTATTTGATACACTACCGATTTTGCAGATTTTCCTACTTACAAAGCATGTAGAGGTCTGTAATTTTTATCATAACTTCAACTGTGAGAGACGGAATCTAAAACAAAAATCCAGAAAATCACATTGTATGATTTTTAAGTAATTAATTTGCATTTGCATTTTATAATTCACACAGGTGGATTTTATTTAATTAATAATGTGACTTCTGAAGGTAATTGGTTGCACCAGATCTTATTTAGGGGCTTCATAGCAAAGGGGTGAATACATATGCACGCACTACTTTTCAGTTTTTTATTTTTTATTCACTAATTTGGACTATTTTGTGCATTTCCATTACATGAAAATCAAGTATAAATCCATTTAAATTACAGGTTGTAATGCAACAACATCGGAAAAAATGCCAAGGGGGATGAATACTTTTGCAAAGCACTGTATTTGTCACCTGTGGAAATATGAGACCAAATCAAATCAAATGTATTTATATAGCCCTTCTTATATCAGCTGATAACTCAAAGTGCTGTACAGAGACCCAGCCTAAAACCCCAAACAGCAAGCAATGCAGGTGTAGAAGCACGGTGGCTAGGAAAAACTCCCTAGAAAAGCCTAAACCTAGGAAAAAACCTAGAGAGGAACCAGGCTAAAAGGGGTGGCCAGTCCTCTTCTGTCTGTGCCGGGTGGAGATTATAACAGAACATGGCCAAGATGTTCAAATGTTCATAGATGACCAGCTTGGTCAAATAATAATAATCACAATAGTTGTTGAGGGTGCAGCAAGTCAGCACCTCAGGAGTAAATGTCAGTTGGCTTTTCATAGCCGATCATTAAGAGTATCTCTACTGCTCCTGCTGTCTCTAGAGAGTTGAAAATAGCAGGTCTGGGACAGGTAGCACGTCCGATGAACAGGTCAGGGTTCCATAGCCGCAGGCAAAACAGTTGAAACTGGAGCAGCAGCACGGCCAGGTGGACTGGGGACAGCAAGGAGTCATCATGCCAGGGAGTCCTGAGGCATGGTCCTAGGGCTCAAGTCCTCCGAGAGAGTGAAAGAAAGAGAATTAGAGAGAGCATACTTACATTCACACAGGACACCGGATAAGACAGAAGAAGTACTCCAGATATAACAAACTGACCCTAGCCCCCCGACACATAATCTACTGCAGCATAAATACTGGAGGCTGAGACAGGAGGGGTGAGGAGACACTGTGGCCCCATCGGATGATAGCCCCGGACAGGGCCAAACAGGAAGGATATAACCCCACCCACTTTGCCAAAGCACAGCTCCCACACCACTAGAGGGATATCTTCAACCACCAACTTACCATCCTGAGACAAGGCCGAGTATAGCCCACAAAGATCTCCGCCACGGCACAACCCAAGGGATAGCGCCAACCCAGACAGGAAGATCACGTCAGTGATTCAACCCACTCAATTGACGCACCCCTCCTAGGGATGGCATGAAAGAGCACCAGTAAGCCAGTCACTCAGCCCCTGTAATAGGGTTAGAGGCAGAGAATCCCAGTGGAGAGAGGGGAGAGACAGCAAGGGTGGTTCGTTGCTCCAGAGCCTTTCCGTTCACCTTCACACTCCTGGGCCAGACTACACTCAATCATATGACCCACTGAAGAGATGAGTCTTCAGTAAAGACTTAAAAGTTGAGACCGAGTCTGCGTCTCTCACATGGGTAGGCAGACCATTCCATAAAAATGGAGCTCTATAGGAAAAAGCCCTGCCTCCAGCTGTTTGCTTAGAAATTCTGGCATCTCTGTTTTGTCCGAGTTTAAAAGTAGAAAGTTTGCAGCCATCCACTTCCTTATGTCTGAAACACAGGTTTCTAGCGAGGGCAATTTTGTGCTGACACATGCACATTTGTGGCCTGCTGGATGTCATTTTGCAGGGCTCTGGCAGTGCACCTCCTTGCACTAAGGTGGAGGTACCCCTTCCTGCTGCTGGGTTGTTGCCCTCCTACGTCCTCCTCCACGTCTCCTGATGTACTGGCCTGTCTCCTGGTAGCGCCTGCATGCTCTGGACACTACGCTGACAGACACAGCAAACCTTTTTGCCACAGTTCGCATTGATGTGCCATCCTGGATGAACTGCACTACCTGAGCCACTTGTGTGGGTTGTAGACTCCGTCTCATGCTACTACTAGAGTGAGAGCACCGCCAGCATTCAAAAGTGACCAAAACATCAGCCAGGAAGCATAGGAAAGAGGCCATGATAATTTTCATCATTGTGTCAAGAGATATAGTACTTAAACACTTGAGTGTCTCTCTTGATCCTAGAGTTGTGCAGACTCAGGACAGCTGAGCGTTTGGAGAAATACGCAGATTTAAAGAGGAGTCCATAATTTGCTTTCTAATGATCATGATCTTTTCCTCAAAGAAGTTCATGAATTTATTACTGCTGAAGTGAAAGCCATCCTCACTTGGGGAATGCTGCTTTTTAGTTAGCTTTGCGACAGTATCAAAAATAAATTGCGGATTGTTCTTATTTTCCTCAATTAAGTTGGAAAAATTTGATGATCGAGCAGCAGTGAGGGCTCTTCGATACTGCACGGTACTGTCTTTCCAAGCTAGTCGGAAGACTTCCAGTTTGGTGTGGCGCCATTTCCGTTCCAATTTTCTGGAAGCTTGCTTCAGAGCTCGGGTATTTTCTGTATTCCAGGGAGCTAGTTTCTTATGACAAATGTTTTTAGTTTTTAGGGGTGCAACTGCATCTAGGGTATTGAGAAAGGTTAAATTGAGTTCCTCAGGTGGTTAACTGATTTTTGTCCTCTGACGTCCTTGGGTAGGCAGAGGGAGTCTGGAAGGGCATCAAGGAATCTTTGTGTTGTCTGAGAATTTATAGCACGACTTTTGATGCTCCTTGTTTAGGGTCTGAGCAGATTATTTGTTGCGATTGCAAACGTAATAAAATGGTGGTCCGATAGTCCAGGATTATGAGGAAAAACATTAAGATCTACAACATTTATTCCATGGGACAAAACTAGGTTCAGAGTATGACTGTGACAGTGAGTAAGTAGGTCCAGAGACATGTTGGACAAAACCCACTGAGTCAATGATGGCTCCGAAAGCGTTTTGGACTTTTCCATATGAATATTAAAATCACCAAAAATTTGAATATTATCTGCTATGACTACAAGGTCCAATAGGAATTCAGGGAACTCAGTGAGGAACGCTGTATATGGCCCAGGAGGCCTTTAAACAGTAGCTATAAAAAGTGATTGAGTAGGCTTCATAGATTTCATAGACTTTTTCTCAAAAGACGAAAACATTTTAAATTTGCTATCGTAAATGTTAGCAACACCTCCGCCTTTGCGGGATATGGTCACTAGTGTAACCAGGAGGTGAGGCCTCATTTAACACAGTAAATTCATCAGGCTTAAGCCATGTTTCAGTGAGGCCAATCACGTCAAGATTATGATTAGTTCTGTAACGGCAGCCTTCCCTCTCTTCACAAGAAGAGAGGGTGTAACAGGGATCGGACCAACACGCAGCGTAGCCAGTGCTCAAAATGTTTAATAAAACGATAAACACGATACAAAATAACAAATGTGGCAAACCGATACAGCCCTATCTGGTGCAGAGAAAACACAAAGACAGGAAACAACCACCCACAAACCCCAACACAAAACAAGCCACCTATATATGATTCCCAATCAGAGACAACACAAAACACCTGCCTCTGATTGAGAACCATATTAGGCCAAACATAGAAACAGACAAACTAGACACACAACATAGAATGCCCACCCATCTCACGTCCTGACCAACACTAAAACAAGCAAAACACACAAGAACTATGGTCAGAACGTTCATTGACTATAACTGCCTTTGAAGTGAGGGATCTAACATTAAGTAGCCCTATTTTGAGATGTGAGGTATCACGATCTCTTTCAATAATGGCAGGAATGGAGGAGGAAGGAAATACTGTTTGTAGAAGAGAGAGTTTGGGAGTGGGAGTACACAAATCAAATGTAGCTGTCATTTTTTGGTGCTTTTGACATTCCTGTCATTACTGTAGCTTCAAACAGATATACCACATATTTAGCTGGGACTTCATAGGCAGCATCGACATAGTTAATCTGAGCCCATCTCGAGCTCACTTTAGTCAGCCTAATTCCTTGGACAGCCGTGCTCTTCAGCCAGTAGTACCTATAATGACAGAGAATCAGCTTGAAACACAGGTTGCAATCATACAGGCCTTTTCTTACAAGATAATGATAAAATTGTCTTGCATTGGAAATGTTTGCAAGGATCCAACTCACTCATTTTTGAAGAAGTACAGTTCTCCCCTGATCGAGGAGGCTGCGTCAAACACCAGGTCCCGGTTGCACTGCTCGTCTTTGGGTTTGGGTCTGGAGTCTGGCTTGGGGTTCTCTGTTGGCTCCTCGGGTTCTGGCTCTGGTCCTGGTTTGGGTTCGGGCTTGGGTGTAGGCTTGATATGAGGTGTACGGGTACCTTTAAGATAACACACACCGCACAAACATGTAAATAGGATTCCATAAAGATAGTAATAAAAAACACATGTAGTGAACAGAATTATTCTATAGAAATTGATTGAATACCATTGAGGGCTTGGACCCCACGTCTGTCATCACCAGGCAGTGTGTATCCATTGGTATTTACATACTGATAGGTGGGGAACATCCGAGCTCTCCTGTCCCTGGAGTGGTCAAGTCCCAGAGCGTGACCAAACTCATGGGCCGCCACCAACTGCAGATTCACTCCTGATGACAACATTCCACGTGAGTCTGTTGAATAAGTGAATCGGGCAACACTATGTTTTAAATATTGTTGTGTGTTCAGATGGTCACCCCTCTAGCTCGTTTTCCAGGTTTCGTCATCATCAAAGTGTGTGTCCCGTCCAGGGGAGTTGGCAAGGGCTAAGACACCATTCGGCCATCAAAAGGATAGAAGTCCCCATGATCTGTGTTTGGACAAGCGACATTTAAGATATTTTGTCAGTAGTGTATAGAGATGGTATTGAATCCATAACATTGTGATAGTCCATACTCACATCAACCCTTGAAGAGGATCATGATGTCGGCAGTGTAGATCTGTTTGAAGTCTTGAGGGATTACATCACTGTAGATTTGGAAGGCCTGGGCTCTAGTTGCATCTACATCTCTCTGCCTCAGGTCTGGTGTATACTGAGTGATTCTGTTAAACACAAGTCATTCAGCACTCACTAATTGACATTACCTGACAAGTAAAAAGGACCCATTTTACTCCTGCAGTGCAGTGCAACCTAGGCATTGCACAATGACCCAGGCTGGGTAACAACGGATTTGACATTTCAGCAGATGATCAACAATTATCCATGAATACCATATTATTTTCCTTGATTTTAGCTGTCAAACTTAATGCACTTAAAGAGCTTTTACTATACCTGTAGGTGACAGTGCTCTTCTCCCATTTTGGTTTCCTGTGGAAGTGTCCATATCTGCTGATGTCAGACACACCATACCTGGACTCTTTCATCACCTCCAGAGTGTTTTTGTCCAGAACCCCAGTGGCCTCCAGGCCAAAGAACGCCTACATGGCCTCCAGGCTCTTGTGAATGTCAGGCTTGATAATAATCCGGGAAGTTGATTTCGTCAACCCCACATCTGTGTAGTATTGAGACCTGTTGTAGGAGGAGGATTAGAGACAACATTTTAAACTATCATGCCTATTAGGACTCTCATGCAAAACAGTACAAGCATAACAAGTAGGCTAACAAGTATTTTCTCGCCTCATTCTGAGATAATACTGACAATACGGGTAGCAACACACTGAGCCATGTGATGCTAAATTACCCCAGCAACTGTCTCGTCGTCCTCTGGTGATGTTTGGACCTCTGGAGTGCTGCTGAGGGCAGCCTGACACAGACCCAAACAGGCCAGAAAAAGGACCAAGGAACCCATAGGAAGACCCATAATTTACAAACCTGTGGTAATGCAGAGAGGGGAGACCCTCTCTTTCTCTATCACCCTGCCCTGTCCACACTCTCTTTTATATGATCAATAACAACCTGTGGTGTACATGGTTCCAATCAGAACATGAGTGAGATGCCAAAGTCGGCTTTGTGCTGTTGAACATTGCTGTAAACGTTAGGACAAGTCATAGTTGTATGCTTTTTTTCCACTGAAGAGGTAGATAGTACCTGTTGATGAGAAAACATGATAATGTTTTGTTAAACTGGGCCTAGTAATCAAAATAACACAAATGTGTCATGATATCAAAATGTATGCAATTGAAGGCAAGGTGACATGGCAAATTATTTTATAGTCTACCTTGTAACTCAAATGCAGCATCAACCCTCCTCCCAATACCTGGCCAGTCTGATGAACGTCTGTGTTCATCGTATCTATACATTGTATACAAAATAAACATTGAACTTATAAATGATGGATTGCTTATGTGCAGTTGCTTTCTAACATGTCTCATTGTTAAACACTAGATGGCAGTCTTTGCCTCTCAGGAGCTGGAATGCCTATTCATCAAACACTGCAACAGTCAAGACATACTGCTCTTACCAAAACAGTGGACGTTTGGAAACATTATATTTTCTGCACCAGAATACTGTATTATACTGTAATTACCATTCACTTTATGTTTGTCATTTACCCAAAAACATTTTGTTAGAGACTGTGTTTACCTGTAGTAATCGTGTCCTATGAAGAATACGTTTTTTCCATATTCACTGATATGAACAGCAGCGTCAATGTTCCTTACTCTCTGGGAATCCATAGTCATATATGGAGCCAAAGTGGCTTTTCATCTTAAGCTGTCAAACCACCCAGTACTTAGGACCTGAAACACAGAGCACCGCCACTGCCTTTGGAACACGATGAAAACCATACCACAAGAACTGCCAGATGGCAATAAGCTTTGTGAGTTTCTTGCATGAGGTGCGACATTTTTGACATAGGGCTATAATTTAGGTCCAGTTGTTCTTTGAAACAGTTTTCTGTTTCAAATCTAGCCTTGTCATGCTGCGAGGCCTAAGTGAGGCCTTTGAGGCGATCCGACTGCACATTACCAGTGAAGACATATGCAACGCCTTTGGCAGAGATGTCATCGGCCGCACCCACAGGAGAGTTGATGCTGGGAAGGTATGTGCTGCTGGGGCCCTCTCTCAGACAGTTCCAGTATGTCGTCCATGTTGTCCTCAACCACATGTACCTGGAGGGAAACAAACCGCTGTGTTGGGGCAAATAAGAATTTATACTACAGAAATCATATTGCATAATTCAAAACTCCTTTACATGTTTTTTTAAAGAGAACTATCTCCTTCCCGAACACTGCCACTGCATCAACAGAGAAGTTGGGATCGCACTTCTTAGGAAGGTTAGGTGGATCCTGTTTTCTGACTGTCTTGCCTTGGAAATAAAAGCAAAATCTCCAATGTTTAGATAGAAATCCACCAAAAATCCACCAGGACCATGTGATAACTATGGTGATTTCAACTCAACTGCTGGAGTCCCAGCGCGTCACCTCATGGCAGTGTGTACTGTGCTCCATTGTAATACTTGTAGTTGGGGTACATGAGAGATGAGGGGTCTTTGGAATGGGAGAGACCAAGGTAGTGGCCTGACTCATGGGCCGCAACAGCGAACAGGTTGTAACCTAAAACAACATCCAATGAGAAAATGTTTATTTGTCTATAATCATATTTGAAATCCTATTTTATTGTGTTTTATAAAAACAATTCAGATCCTCATGTTATGCTTGGAGCAGTGGCCCTACCTAGGTTGCAATGCCCCATTGTCCAGATTTCATCCTTGTCAAAGAGCACGTCTCCACCCATGCACTCCCTTGGCTTGAAGGCGTGAGCCAGAACACCTGTTGGGCCATCAAAGGGAAAGAAGTTTCCATGAGCTACGATGGATAGATGGAGAGAGATGTACTAACAGTCATGTACCTGGAAACTGGCTCCAGTAAGTATATAATTATAGCGCAATTAAAATCTCACATGCAGCCACACACATTCTCTACCATCTCTATTAGAAACTACACTGAACTGAACAGAGACTGATTTAGGGTCAGAATACTCTTTCTTGCGAAGGAGAGGAAAATGTCTGCCTTGTCGTGGTTGACATTGATGAATTTCATTGGGGCCGCGTCACTCCAGATTTTCAGGGCCAAACGGAATGAGGTATCCACCTCTTCCCTTGTAAGGTCAGGGGTGTACTGAGCAATCCTGCTGGTCATTGGCACGCAGAAAACACAGAAAAGCAGGAAGCAACCTGAACGAAATATGACTAGTTATATCCAGTGAGTTGCTCATCTATTGGCAGGTATTGATTGTTGCAATTCAGTGATGAAACAAAACTGTTAAGTTATGATAACTTTGTTAATTTTGTGTATTATGTAATTCCTCTTATACACTGAATGTACAAAACATTAGGAACAGATTCCTAATATTGAGTTGCACCCCCTTTACCCTCAGAACAGCCTCAATTTATCGGGGCGTGGACTCTACACGGTGTCGAAAGAATTCCACAGGGATGCTGGCCCATGTTAACTCCAACGCTTCCCACAGTTGTGTAAAGTTGGCTGGATGTCCTTTGGGTGGTGGACTATTCTTGATACACACGGGAAACTGTTGAGTGTGAAAAATCCAGAAGCGATGCAGTTCTTGACACACTCAAACCGGTGCGCCTGGCACCTACTACCATACCCCGTTCAAAGGCACTTAAATCTTTAGTCTTGCCCATTCACCCTCTGAATGGCACACATACACAATCCATGTCTCAATTGTCTCAAGGTTTAATAATCCTTCATTACCTGTTTCGTCCCATTCATCTTTTTTTTTTTTTTTTTTTTTTTTTTCTTTCACCTTTATTTAACCAGGTAGGCTAGTTGAGAACAAGTTCTCATTTGCAACTGCGACCTGGCCAGGATAAAGCATAGCAGTGTGAACAGACAACAACACAGAGTTACACATGGAGTAAACAATAAACAAGTCAATAACATGGTAGAAAAAAGAGAATCTATATACAATGTGTGCAAAAGGCATGAGGTAGGCAATAAATCGAATAATTACAATTTAGCAGATTAACACTGGAGTGATAAATCATCAGATGATCATGTGCAAGAAGAGATACTGGTGTGCAAAAGAGCAGAAAAGTAAATAAATAAAAGCAGTATGGGGGTGAGGTAGGTAAATTGGGTGGGTAGTTTACAGATGGACTATGTACAGCTGCAGCGATCGGTTAGCTGCTCGGATAGCAGATTTTTAAAGTTGTTGAGGGAGATAAAAGTCTCCAACTTCAGAGATTTTTGCAATTCGTTCCAGTTGCAGGCAGCAGAGAACTGGAAGGAAAGGCGTCCAAATGAGGTTTTGGCTTTAGGGATGATCAGTGAGATACACCTGCTGGAGCGCGTGCTACGGGTGGGTGTAGCCATCGTGACCAATGAACTGAGATAAGGCGGCACTTTACCTAGCATAGCCTTGTAGATGACCTGGAGCCAGTGGGTCTGACGACGAACATGTAGCGAGGGCCAGCCGACTAGGGCATACAGGTCGCAGTGGTGGGTCGTATAAGGTGCTTTAGTAACAAAACGGATGGCACTGTGATAAACTGCATCCAGTTTGCTGATTAGAGTATTGGAAGCTATTTTGTAGATGACATCGCCGAAGTCGAGGATCGGTAGGATAGTCAGTTTTACTAGGGTAAGTTTGGCGGCGTGAGTGAAGGAGGCTTTGTTGCGAAATAGAAAGCCGACTCCAGATTTGATTTTGGATTGGAGATGTTTGATATGAGTCTGGAAGGAGAGTTTGCAGTCTAGCCAGACACCTAGGTACTTATAGATGTCCACATATTCTAGGTCGGAACCGTCCAGGGTGGTGATGCTATTCGGACGTGCGGGTGCAGGCAGCGAACGGTTGAAAAGCATGCATTTGGTTTTACTAGCGTTTAAGAGCAGTTGGAGGCCACGGAAGGAGTGTTGTATGGCATTGAAGCTCGTTTGGAGGTTAGATAGCACAGTGTCCAGGGAAGGGCCGGAAGTATACAGAATGGTGTCGTCTGCGTAGAGGTGGATCAGGGAATCGCCCGCAGCAAGAGCAACATCATTGATGTATACAGAGAAAAGAGTCGGCCCGAGAATTGAACCCTGTGGTACCCCCATAGAGACTGCCAGAGGACCGGACAACATGCCCTCCAATTTGACACACTGAACTCTGTCTGCAAAGTAGTTGGTGAACCAGGCAAGGCAGTCATTAGAAAAACCGAGGCTATTGAGTCTGCCGATAAGAATATGGTGATTGACAGAGTCGAAAGCCTTGGCCAGGTCGATGAAGACGGCTGCACAGTAATGTCTTTTATCGATGGCGTTTATGATATCGTTTAGTACCTTGAGCGTGGCTGAGGTGCACCCGTGACCGGCTCGGAAACCGGATTGCACAGCGGAGAAGGTACGGTGGGATTCGAGATGGTCAGTGATCTGTTTGTTGACTTGGCTTTCGAAGACCTTAGCTAGGCAGGGCAGGATGGATATAGGTCTGTAACAGTTTGGGTCCAGGGTGTCTCCCCCTTTGAAGAGGGGGATGACAGCGGCAGCTTTCCAATCCTTGGGGATCTCAGATGATACGAAGGAGAGGTTGAACAGGCTGGTAATAGGGGTTGCGACAATGGCGGCGGACAGTTTCAGAAACAGGGCGTCCAGATTGTCAAGCCCAGCTGATTTGTATGGGTCCAGGTTTTCCAGCTCTTTCAGAACATCTGCTATCTGGATATGGGTAAGGGAGAAGCTGGGGAGGCTTGGGCGAGTAGCAGCGGGGGGGGCGGGGCTGTTGGCCAAGGTTGGAGTCGCCAGGAGGAAGGCATGGCCAGCCATTGAGAAATGTTTGTTGAAGTTTTCGATTATCACGGACTTATCAGTGGTGACCGTGTTATCTAGCCTCAGTGCAGTGGGCAGCTGGGAGGAGGTGCTCTTGTTTTCCATGGACTTTACAGTATCCCAGAACTTTTTGGAGTTAGAGCTACAGGATGCAAATTTCTGCTTGAAAAAGCTGGCCTTTGCTTTCCTGACTGACTGCGTGTATTGGTTCCTGACTTCCCTGAACAGTTGCATATCGCGGGGGCTCTTCGATGCTATTGCAGTTCGTCACAGGATGTTTTTGTGCTGGTCGAGGGCAGTCAGGTCTGGAGTGAACCAATGGCTATATCTGTTCTTGGTTCTGCATTTTTTGAATGGAGCATGCTTGTCTAATATGGTGAGGAAGTAACTTTTAAAGAATGACCAGACATCCTCAACTGACGGGATGAGGTCAATATCCTTCCAGGGTACCCGGGCCAGGTCGATTAGAAAGGCCTGCTCGCAGAAGTGTTTTAGGGAGCGTTTGACAGTGATGAGGGGTGGTCGTTTGACCGTGCACCCGTGGCGGATACAGGCAATGAGGCAGTGATCGCTGAGATCTTGATTGAAGACAGCAGAGGTGTATTTGGAGGGCAAGTTGTTCAGGATAATGTCTATTAGGGTGCCCATGTTTACGGATTTAGGGTTGTACCTGGTGGGTTCCTTGATGATTTGTGTGAGATTGAGGGCATCAAGCTTAGATTGTAGGACTGCCGGGGTGTTAAGCATATCCCAGTTTAGGTCACCTAACAGAACAAACTCTGAAGCTAGATGGGGAGCGATCAATTCACAGATGGTGTCCAGGGCACAGCTGGGAGCTGAGGGGGGTCGGTAGCAGGCGGCAACAGTGAGAGACTTATTTCTGGAGAGATTCATTTTTAAAATTAGAAGTTCGAACTGTTTGGGCATAGACCTGGAAAGTATGACAGAACTTTGCAGGTTATCTCTGCAGTAGATTGCAACTCCTCCCCCTTTGGCAGTTCTATCTTGACGGAAAGTGTTATAGTTGGGTATGGAAATCTCAGAGTTTTTGGTGGCCTTCCTAAGCCAGGATTCGGACACGGCAAGGACATCAGGGTTGGCAGAGTGTGCTAAAGCGGTGAGTAAGGCAAACTTAGGGAGGAGGCTTCTGATGTTGACATGCATGAGGCCAAGGCTTTTTCGATCACAGAAGTCAACAAATGAGGGTGACTGGGGACATGCAGGGCCTGGGTTTACCTCCACATCACCCGAGGAACAGAGGAGTAGTAGGATGAGGGTGCGGCTAAAGGCTATCAAAACTGGTCGCCTAGAGCGTTGGGGACAAGGAATAAAAGGAGCAGATTTATGGGCGTGGTAGAATAGATTCTGGGCATAATGTGCAGACCAGGGTATGGTGGGGTACGGGTACAGCGGAGGCAAGCCCAGGCTATGGGTGATGATAAGAGAGGTTGTATCTCTGGACATTCTGGTCTCAATGGTTGAGGTCACCGCATGTGTGGGGGGTGGGACAAAGGAGGTATCAGAGGTATGGAGAGTGGAACTACGGGGTCCATTGCAAACCAAAACAATGATAACTAGCCTGAACAACAGTATGCAAGGCATATTGATATTTGAGAGAGACATACAATAAGGCATAAAGTGATTGCAGGTCTTGATTGGGAGAGCTAGCTAAAACAACAGGTGAGATAACAGCAGCTAGTCAGCTAACACAGCAACAGCAGGTAAAAATGGCGACGACTAGGCAGAGAGGGTCGGATTAACTACACACAGATCCTGAGTTAAAGCACAGAGCCGACAGATAAAACACAAATAAACAGAATGGAGTACCGTGAATTAATGGACAGTCAAGCAGGCATCAGCTATGTAGCCAAGTGATCATAGTGTCCAGGGGGCAGCCGTAGATGGAGCAGTGAGGCCTCCACTAAGCTAGCACGCGTTTAAAGTTAGTAGCCCGGGGGGTGGTCTGCTCAGACGGAGGGGGTCTGCTCAGACGGAGGCCGGTTGAGGGCACCGGTTGAGGGCACGTCTGCAGACCAGACGTGGTCGTGTCGACAGAGAATCCAAGCCGGATGGCGATGGCGAAAGAGAGGTTGTGAATTGTAGAATTGTGTTTGCTAACTGGTGCTAGCTTCCTGGCTGCGCTAGCTGCAAGATAAGCTATCAGTTAGCAGACCGGGGCAGGCAAGTCAGCCTTTGGGGGACGTCGCGATGGGGGGGAAGTCTGTTTTTGCCACTTCGTGCGGTGACGTCGATAGACCAGTCGTGGAATTAGTAGGGTTCCAGGTAGCTCTAGGTAGCTAGCAGGCCTAGTAGGTTAGCAGAATGGGCCTTCAGCGGGCGTCACGCCTGAGGGGCCTGTTGGAGTCCTCGGGCAGATTATGTCGGTATTCCAGTCGTAGAGGATCGGCGGGGTTCCGTGCTCCGTACCGGCAGTAAAGGGGTCCGGATATTGTAGCCCAGGAGTAGGCTTCAGCGGTAGCACAGGAGCCCTAGCCGGGCTAGCTTCAGGCTAATTGGTGCTTGCTCCGGGATGGAAACGCTAGCCAGGAGTGGTCACCCGGGATTGTGGTTAGCTAGTTGCGAAGATCCAGATGAAAATGTTCAGAGTTTGCGGTAGGAATCCGGGGATATGGAGAGAAATATGTCCGTTATGCTCTGGTTTTAGTCACGTTGTTCGAACTAGCGAGAGCTTTCCGAGCTAAAGGTTAGCTGATGACCGCTAGCAATGGTTTGCTAACTGATAGCTGGTAGGCAGTTAGCTGGCTATCTTCAGTAGATGGATTCCAGATCAGAAGTAAATAGAAATACTACACTGATTGAAGTGGATTTAACAAGTGACATCAATAAGGGATCATAGCTTTCACCTGGATTCACCTGGTCAGTCTATGTCATGATCCTAATGATTTGTACACTCAGTGTAATTCCCTGCAGTTAAAACATATGAACGTCTGTTTTGGGAAGTGACAGTGCTTTCGGAAAGTATTCGGACACCTTGACTTTTTCCACATTTTGTTACGTTACAGCCTTATTCTAAAATGTATTTAAAACATGTAATCCTCAGCAATCTACACATAATACCCCAAAATGACAAAGTGAAAACAGGTTTTTAGAAAGTTATGCACATTTATTACAATTAAAAAACAGAAATAGCTTTTTTACATAAGTATTCAGACCCTTTGCTATGAGACTCAGGTGAGCTCAGGTGCATCCTGTTTCCATTTACCATCCTTGAGATGTGGTAAATTAAATTGTTTGGACATTATTTGGAAAGGCACACACCTGTCTATATAAGTTCCCACAGTTGACAGTGCATGTCAGAGCAAAAACCAAGCCATGAAGTCGATGGAAATGTCCGCAGGATTGCGTCGAGGCACAGATCTGGTGAAGGGTACCAAAAAAGTTCTACAGCATTTAAGGTCCCCAAGAACACAGTGGCCTCCATCATTCTTCAATGGAAGAAGTTTGGAACCACCAAGACTCTTCCTAGAGCTGGCCACCTGGCCAAACTGAGCAATCAGGGGAGAAGGGCCTTGGTGAGGGAGGTGACCAAGAACCCGATGGTCACTCTGACAGAGCTCTAGAGTTCCTCTGTGGAGATGGGAGAACCTTCCAGAAGGACAACCATCTCTGAAGCACTCCACCAATCAGTCCTTTATGGTAGAGTGGCCAGACGGAAGCCACTCCTCTGTAAAAGGCACATGACAGCCCGCTCTGAGTTTGCCCAAAGGCACCTAAAGGACTCTCAGACCATGAGAAACAAGATTCTCTGGTCTGATGAAACCAAGATTGATGGATTGATGGCCGTGGATTGATGGCAGCATTCGCGTAAAACTGAAAGCGCGAACCACTGCTTTTAACCAGGACAAGGTGACCGGAAACATGACCGAATACAAACAGTGTAGCTATTCCCTCCGCAAGGCAATCAAACAAGCTAAGTGCCAGTATAGAGTCGCAATTCAACAGCTCAGACACAGAGGTATGTAGCAGGGTCTACAGTCAATCACGGATTACAAAAAGAAAACCAGCCCCGTCGCGGACCAGGATGTCTTGCTCCTGGCCCGCTACCACGGCCCGCTACCAAAACACGCGGGCTCCTTCACTGCAGCCGAGGTGAGTAAAAGAGTAAAACATTTAAACGTGTTAACCCTCGCAAGGCTGCAGGCCCATACGGCATTCCCAGCCGCGTGCTCAGAGCATGCGCAGACCAGCTGGCTGGTGTGTTTATTCAATCAATCCTTATCCCAGTCTGCTGTTCCCACATGCTTCAAGAGGGCCACCATTGTTCCTGTTCCCAAGAAAGTTAAGCTAACTGAGCTAAACGACTACCGCCCCGTAGCACTCACTTCCGTCATCATGAAGTGCTTTGAGAGACTAGTCAAGGACCATATCACCTCCACCCTACCTGACACCCTAGACCCACTCCAATTTGCTTACCGACCCAATAGGTCCACAGACGACGCAATTGCAACCACACTGTACACTGCCCTAACCCATCTGGACAAGAGGAATACCTATGTGAGAATGCTGTTCATCGACTACAGCTCAGCATTTAACACCATAGTACCCTCCAAACTCGTAATCAAGCTCGAGACCCTGGGTCTCAACCCCGCCCTGTGCTTCCTGACGGGCCGCCCCCAGGTGGTGAGGGTAGGTAACAACATCTCCACCCCGCTGATCCTCAACACTGGGGCCCCACAAGGATGCGTTCTGAGCCCTCTCCTGTACTCCCTGTTCACCCACGACTGCGTGGTCATGCACGCCTCCAACTCAATCATCAAGTTTGCGGACGACACTACAGTGTTAGGCTTGATTACCAACAACGACGAGACGGCCTACAGGGAGGAGCTGAGGGCCCTCGGAGTGTGGTGTCAGGAAAATAACCTCACACTCAACGTCAACAAAACAAAGGAGATGATTGTGGACTTCAGGAAACAGCAGAGGGAGCTCCCCCCTATCCACATCGACGCGACAGTAGTGGAGAGGATAGTAAGTTTTAAGTTCCTCGGTGTACACATCACGGACAAACTGAATTGGTCCACCCACACAGACAGCGTTGTGAAAAAGGCGCTGCGGCGCCTCTTCAACCACAGGAGGCTGAAGAAATTCGGCTTGTCACCAAAAGCACTCACAAACTTCTACAGATGCACAATCGAGAGCATCCTGTCGGGCTGTATCACCGCCTGGTACGGCAACTGCTCCGCCCACAACCGTAAGGCTCTCCAGAGGGTAGTGAGGTCTGCACAACGCATCACCGGGGGCAAACTACCGGCCCTCCAGGACACCTACACCACCCGATGTCACAGGAAGGCCATAAAGATCATCAAGGACAACAATCACCCGAGCCACTGCCTGTTCACCCCGCTATCATCGAGAAGGCGAGGTCAGTACAGGTGCATCAAAGCAGGGACCGAGAGACTGAAAAACAGCTTATATCTCAAGGCCATCAGACTGTTAAACAGCCACCACTAACATTTAGTGGCCGCTGCCAACATACTGACTCAACTCCAGCCACTTTAATAATGGGAATTGATGGAAATTTATGTCAAAATGTATCACTAGCCACTTTAAACAATGCCACTTAATATAATGTTTACATACTCTACACTACTCATCTCATATGTATATGTATATACTGTACTCTATATCATCTACTGCATCTTGCCATCTTTATGTAATACATGTATCACTAGCCACTTTGAACTATGCCACTTTATGTTTATATACCCTACATTACTCATCTCATATGTATATACTGTACTCTATACCATCTACTGCATCTTGCCTATGCCGTTCTGTACCATCACTCATTCATATATCTTTATGTACATATTCTTTATCCCTTTACACTTGTGTGTATAAGGTAGTAGTTGTGGAATTGTTAGGTTAGATTACTCGTTGGTTATTACTGCATTGTCGGAACTAGAAGCACAAGCATTTCGCTACACTCGCATTAACATCTGCTAACCATGTGTATGTGACAAATAAAATGTGATTTGATTTGAAGATTGAACTCTTTGGCCTGAATGTAAAGTGTCACGTCTGGAGGAAACCTGGCACCATCCCTATCCAGAAAACAGCTTTTTCTTGATCAAAAGTAGCCATAACTTTTAGTTGTCCTAAAGTGCACCTCCTACTGTAAGTATACTCAACTTTTACCATTGAAAAACAGAAAATAACTAGACTTGCAATACCTGAGGAATTAGTCAAAACAATCAATGTACTCCAATACAGTTTTTTAACTATTTTCCAGAAGATTTTCAAAAGAGTGGTTGAAGACACAAAACTCTGCCAGTTCCATGTCTTCAGGCCTTGACCATTGTTCCATAAAGATGGGTAAAGTCCACACCAGGTCTGTGAGCACTAGAATACACAGAACATGGATCCAGAGCCACAGCCGCTCCATATTTAAATGAACAAGCTCTTTACATTTTAGCCAATGGCTTTATAGATAGGAGCATGTTTAAGGTCTGTGGTGAATCACGTGGTTTCAAAGCCTTCAATCCTGCAGTTGCTGCCACTATTAACATGAGGTGTGTGGTAGGAATAATTTTTCTATAGAAAGCCCTGAACTATATATAGGTCTTAAGAGTATGAAACAGGACTTAAAGGGTGTCTTATAGCCCTATCTGCCAATGCTGGGATTGTTACTTTGGTTATCAAGTACAGTTGAAGTCAGAAGTTTACATACACTTAGGTTGGAGTCATTAAAACTAGTTTTTCAACCACTCCACAAATTTCTTGTTTACAAACTATAGTTTTGGCAAGTCAGTTAGGACATCTACTTTGGGCAAGACTCAAGTAATTCTTTCAACAATTGTTTACAGACAGATTATTTCACTGTATCACAATTCCAGTGGGTCAGAAGTTTACATACACTAAGTTGACTGTGCCTTTAAACAGCTTGGAAAATTCCAGAAAATGATGTCATGCTTTAGAAGCTTCTGATAGGCTAATTGACATTGTTTGAGTCAATTGGAGATGGCCCTGTGGAAGTATTTCAAGGTCTACCTTCAAACTCAGTGCCTCTTTGCTTGACATCATGGGAAAATGAAAAGAAATCAGACAAGACCTCAGAAAAAAATTGTAGACCTCCACAAGTCTGGTTCATCCTTGGGAGCAATTTCCATACACCTGAAGGTACCACGTTCATCTGTACAAACAATAGTATGCAAGTATTAACACCATGTGACCACGCAGCCGTCATACTGCTCAGGAAGGAGACTTTGGTGCGATTAGTGCAAATCAATCTCAGAATAACCGCAAAGGACCTTGTGAAGATGCTGGAGAAAACAGGCACAAAAGTATCTATATCCACAGTAAAACGAGTCCTATATCGAAAGGCTGCTCAGCAAGGAAGAAGCCACTGCTCCAAAACCGCCATAAAAAAGCCAGACTACGGTTTGCAACTGCACATGGGGACAAAGATTGTACTTTTTGGAGAAATGTCCTCTGGTCTGATGAAACAAAAATAGAACTGTTTGGCCATAATGACCATCATTATGTTTGAAGGAAAAAGGGTGATGCTTGCAAGCCAAAGAACACCATGTTGTGGGGTTGCTTTGCTGCAGGAGGGACTAGTGCACTTCACAAAATAGATGGCATCATGAGGGAGGAAAATTATGTGGATATATTGAAGCAACATCTCAAGACATCAGTCAGGAAGTTAAAGCTTGGTCGCAAATGGGTCTTCCAAATGGACAATGACCCCAAGCATACTTCCAAAGTTGTGGCAAAATGGCTTAAGGACAACAAAGTCAAGGTATTGGAGACGCCATCACAAAGCCCTAACCTGAATTCTATAGCACATTTGTGGGCAGAACTGAAAAAGCATGTGCGAGCAAGGAAGCCTACAAACCTGACTCGGTTACACCAGCTCTGTCAGGAGGAATAGGCCAAAATTCACCCAACTTATTGTGGGAAGTTTGTGGAAGGCTACCTGAAACGTTTGACCCAATGTCACGCCCTAACCGTAGAGAGCTTTTTATGTCTATTTTGGTTTGGTCAGGGGGTGATTTGGGTGGGCATTCTATGTTCATTTTCTAAGTTTTGTATTTCTTTGTTGTTTGGCCGGTTGTGGTTCTCAGAGTTAGCTGTCTATCGTTCTCTCTGATTGAGAACCATACGTAAGTAGCTTTTTCCCACATGGTTTGTGTGGGTAGTTTTCTGTTTTGTGTCTGCACCAGACAGAACTGTTTCGTGTTGTACTATTTTTGTTATTTTGTCTCAGTGTTCAGTTTTAATAAAAAAAGCATGAACACTTACCACGCTGCGCTTTGGTCCACACCTTCTTCAACAGACGATCGTTACACCCAAGTTAAACAATTTAAAGGCAATGCTACCAAATACTAATTGAGTGTATGTCAACTTCTGACCCACTGGGAATGTGATGAAAGAAATAAAAGCTGAAATAAATCCTTCTCTCTACTATTATTCTGACATTTCACATTCTTAAAATTAAGTGGTGATCCTAACTGACCTAAGACATGGACTTTTTACTAGGATTACATTTCAGGAATTGTGAAAACGTAGTTTAAATGTATTTGGACTGGTTTCATATCTTCATTACAATCTCAACCACACTTGCTGATGTGTGATATGAAATATATGATCTAGGCAATGTTTATGAAATGAGCCATATAAACTTACCCATTAATTTCTGTCTAATGTAATGTATGTTGGTATTATGTAACACATTCTTGTCTCACAGTTTATTCATGAACATTAACTAAATGTTATCCTTACAGGCAACCTAATACATTGGACTAAATTCAACATGTTATAATTATGCATACAGTTTTGTACAGCTTTGCATAACCTTTATTGCATTTTGGACAAAAACATTTAAATTCCCATGAATTCACTAGCATCCGAGCCAAGTATTTGCTTTCTCAGTTCCAACAACTTGTTTCTGGGTATAATCGTACTTGTACACGTGTGGTCCAACGAAGAAGTAGATGACGCCTAGGATGAACAAAAATGTAACAATTAGAAAGAGTTTTACAAAAGTAAATGTTCAAATTGAGCTGGCATGGTCTTTGTTGTCGTGATGTAACAGTAGCAAACCATCTTTGTAGACAGCTGCATCGATAGTAGTATTGAGCCCTTGGAAATCATCACTGATGTACTGTGGGTATCCAGCATCCATAACTCTTCGGTTTTCATTATAACTGAAAAAACAACGTCCACAATACAGTTTCTCTGCAATATATTCAATATGCTATAATGATATTTTGTACTGTAGGCTAATGACTGTACACTGGTGATGTTTCAGAATGCCAAGCTCACCTGTAGTAAATGTCGTGAATGAAGAACAGCGTGCGTCCTGTTTTGACGATGTGTACCGCTGCATCTACTTTCTGAACCCATGGTGGGAAGCCAAAGTTGCCGATGGGTTTAGGTTTGCCTTTCACAATGGAACCCTTCACCATCCAGTACATGGATTCTGGAACAAACAGAGGATGGCTCATAGTTAGAAAGGAAACACCATGTAGAAATATGTTTAACCTTTTATTCAATTATTAATAATGCAAGTCTTGGCGATATAGGCTCTCCTCCTTCAGGGTAGCTCACTGCCCAAGCAAAGCGTCAATATATAAAAGGACTTACAAGCAGTGAAGCGCGGTAGACTATACCAATCCCCCAGTAGGAAACAGAACCTAACAGGGGGAGCCTGGGGTGGTGGTGGGAGCAAAAGAAGGATACACATACTAGCAGTAGCAGCAAGCGGCAGCAGGGTGTCTGAGCAGAACCGGTCAGCTGAAATAGGCCGCCAAATAAGGTAGGTGTGATTGATACACTTCACTTTATTTTCTGAAAATGAGTCCTATACATTTGTTACACACTGTTAACCATGATGGGGTAGTATGGTAGGCGATGTCTGTACCATGAATCAGGTAAGCAGTGGATCGCCGAGGGACCCAGAAGGCAGCATCAATTTTGGATTCAATCTTTGGCATGAAGTTGTTGATAGGACCTTCTTTTATATCATATTGCTGGTTGTGCTTGATCCATAGATACCTCCAGAAAGGGGGGAAAAAACATGACATTTGGAACCCCAGATTTGTTTGCTTTTAATTCATCGATACTATTGGCATTTCAACAGGGTGGATGGACATACTTGTCTTTGAAAAAGAAGGTGGCATCCCCCAGGGTAGAGACAGCATCAAAGGACAGGTCAGCTGAACATTTGTTCTGCATCATCAGAGGGAATTGGGAACCCAGGAACCAGGGGTTGTAAAGTGGATTCCAGCCATGTCTGGAGTAGTAATATGGCTGACTGTTTTTTGGACCTAAGGCACACCAAAATAAACATTTAGACTATGTCCGAAATTGCTATTCCCTATGTATACACTATGCACTATAGTGCACTACTTTTAAACAAGCGCCAAAGGGCCATTACTGTATGATCTAATCTTAGATTCAGAATTTGAATTTGTTGAATGGTCTCCTTCTTACCGTAAAGTGAGTTGATTATTGCTATGTCCTCTTTGGAGAGCAGGTTGTGTGAACTGCGACTAGATTTGTATGTAGGATACATCAGTGACTCTGGGTTTTGGGAGTGCCTTAAGCCTAAGGAATGACCAAACTCATGGGCTGCCACTAGATACAGGTTGAACCCTGAAATCACACAAACAGGAACATGCACAATCAGTTTATTTGGTAATTCTCTCTTGTTAAAGAAAAAAGTAAACTACTGATCAGTACATCGAAAAAAATTCAAATGATTCTGTAAAATAAAAATGGATACCCTTTGACCCTGCCGTCCAAGTTTCATCATCGTCAAAGTGGGCATCGCCTCCAATTCCCTCTCCAGGGCCAAAGGCATGTGCCAAAGTGCCCTTAGACCCATCAAACGGGTAGGCATCACCGTGCTCTTTATGTCCCAGAGGTTAGAGAAAACACACAACAAAATGTCAGAGTCAAAGCAATTGTTTTTGCTACTCCCTTGTTTTGGAGCTGAGTATTAGGAGCATCAAACAGCAAGTTAAATGTTTATTATTGATTCATAAAGTATCTGTAAATCTATAAATAGTCAAAGTATATAAACCCTTTATAAAGTATATCTTCATGTAAAGTGTTATCTAGAAAGACCACTATAGGTGTTACCCACCAAAGGTAGCAAACTCCACCATGATGTCGGCCCTCTGTGTGCGTGACCTGACAAAGGTCAGAGTGCTGGCACTGGCCCAGACGCTGAGCGCCGACTCGATCAGAGAGTCCACCGTGCTGTGAGGCAAATCACTGGTGTACCTGCCAATGCTACAAGATCAAACAATTACATTTAAAAAATGTAGAAGACACTCTTATCCAGTGCGACTTACAGGAGCAATTAGAGTTAAGTGCCTTGCTTAAAGGCACATTGGCAGATGTTTTACCTAGTCGGCTCAGGACTTGAACCAGCAACCTTTTGATTATTGGCCCAATGCTCTTAACCACTAGTCTACCTGCTACAGCCTCCAGTGAGCTAATAGACAAATCCTGTGATAATATCATGCCTTCCAGTTACCATGGATCTAATTTCAGAAGAATAGGGAAAGGGGGATACCTAGTCAGTAGTACATCTGAATGGATTCAACTGAAATGTGTCTTCCGCATTTTACCCAACCGCTAACTGTTACCTGTAGGTGATGACGTTCTTGTTCCAGCGGTTGACTCGGATGTTGTGACTGTAGTCCTCCACATCAGAGACCCCACAGCGAGGGGTACTCATCACCTCCAGGGTCTCAGAGTCCAGACTGCCTGTGGTGTTGAGGCCAAAGAAGCTCTGCATGTCCTTCACCTTGGAGGTGAACGAGGGCAGGTACCTCTTGATCCGAGCCAAAGGTTGCTCTTTCTTCAGGTTGTAATAATGCCGGAGGTACTCCTGAGAACAGATGAAAGCTTCTGTAGTGTCTCACTATCATATAGCGTAACATCTTAAATCAATATTGTGCTGACTGAGTAAGGACTCAAACACTTTGTTACAACTTCTTGTTGTAAACATTAGACATGTGGAAACACTGTACCAAGGACAAACTTTATAGGGAATTGGAGGCAAAGGGTTCATATTATTTTCCCCATTCTTTCTAGTTCTGATATTCTAGCACAACTGTTGCGTGAGACTTGGCATAGCAGAACCATTAATGCTCAAACATAATTTTACGTCTGTGGTTCAGCAATAATGTATAGTTTGCTCAAATCCATAAAATAAATATAGGATTTGTTCAGACGCAACCTTGAAATAATCACAATTATCCTGCAGTTTAATGGTCCCACAGTGCATATCACATTTACATTCTAAATTAAAAACAGACTTATTTTGGAGCCTTGCCTTGCCAATCTTGGAACATATACTGTGCTTGATTGTGAGGGCATGTACATTCTGAGGTAATTGTGTTTAGCTCCGCCTCCCACCCACGACAACAAAAAAGGATAAAAAAAGATTATCTCAATATCTCACACATTGTCTTTACAGTATTTTGGGGGGGTTTTATTAGGATCACCGTTAGCCAATGGCAATGGTGACAGCTAGTCTTACTGGGGTCTGACACGTAACGAAAAATACAAAAGACTTTACAATTTACATACATTTAAAAACGCTGACATGTGTGCATGTGTGTGCGTGTGCGTGTGTGTGTGTGCATCTATCAGATACACGTCAGTACATACACACAAAAAGTAGGTCACATGGGGGAGAGACATTGTGCCTGAGCTGTTGCTTTATTAGTTTTTTGAAACCAGGTTTGCTGTTGCTCTCACTATATGAGATGGAAGGGAGTTCCATGCAATCATGGTTCTCTATAATATTGTACGTTTCCTTGCATTTGTTTTGGATCTGGGTACTGTGAACAGATCCCTGGTGGCATGTCTGATGGGGTAAGTGTGTGTGTCAGTGCTGTGTAAGTTCAATATTCAATCAATTTGAAATTTCCAACAAATTGTTTCTTATAAAAACAAGAAACAATGCAGTAAATATTTCCTCAATTCTTAGCCAAGAGAGACTGGCATGCATAGTATTGATATTAGCCCTCTGATTACTTTGAAGAGCAAAACATACCGCTCTCTTCTGGGCCAACTGTAGATTAACTAGGTCTTTCTTTGCAGAACTTGACCATATGACTGGACAATAATCAAGATAAGATAAAACTAGAGCCTGCAGGACTTTTACTTACTAATTATAACATGTTGAATGTAGTCCAATGTATTAGGTTGCCTGTAAGGATAACATTTAGGAAATATTTGCAGGTTCATGAATCAAAACTGTGAGATAGGATATTATGTGTTACATAATATCAACACACCCCCAGCACATTAGACAGAAATCTTTACAACCATTGTATCAATATGTTTTGCTCATGACAGTTTACAATCTAAGGTAACACCAAATAATTTAGTCTCGTCAACTTGCTCAACAGCCACACCATTCATTGAGACATTCAGCTGAGGTCTAGAACTTAGGGAATGACTTATACCAAATACATTGCTCTTAGTTGTAGAGATGTGAATACCAAGGTGGCTTAGCAGTTCAGACGTATTTTTCCGTGTTGTCGTGTCGTGTCCTGTATATATATATATTTACACCTTTTCTTCACATATCTTTAATTATTTTATTATCCAAGAACTCAACTACAAAAGCTTTCCTGCAAAAGCTTTCCTGCAACCCGCTTCACCAATTACAATAAGTACTATTTACCTCAATCTGAAAATCCATCGTGGAAGATAGCCAGGGGCTAATTCAGAAGCTAGCCTGAAAGCTAATCCAGAAGCTACTCCGATAGCTAGCCAGAAGCTAATCTGTAGCTGCCCCGAAATTAGCCGGTTTGCTGGCTAGCGTTGGTGTTTCAGCTGCCCACGTTTTGCGGTCATCAGCTATTCCTCTAGCTCGATAATCTACCGGCACTTTTGTGCAACGCGACTCGGACCGGAGCATTCCGGGACTTTTTTTCTCTCAGTTTCCCCGGATTCCAACCGCAGCCTCTGGACACTTGCACCTTGATTTCGCAGCTAGCTAGCTGCATACCGTGTGACTATTGGCTTACGTCGACCCCGGAGCTAACTCAAATCATGCTGGAGCTAGCCAGCTGAGGAGTTCCATCACCATCCGGACCCGCTTCTTTGTTGCTGCTGCAGATACGGAACCCCACCGGGCCTTCACGACTGACTGCCGACGTTATCTGCACGAGGGATTTATCCAACCGGCACCTCCGTCCCGGCGTTACCTGAACGCTCATCTGAGGCCCGCTAATCGTTAGCTGTCTTATCGGCTGCTATCTGAACAAAACCCCACTACACGGAACCTACCGACGGAAACGCACGAGGTATCTACAAACAGACCTCCATCCTATGCTGCTACCGATAGCCATATACCCGGCCAGCTGTCTGGATCGCCACGACCCCAACCAACCTCTACTCACTGGACCCTTATTTATCACTCGATTAAGCTTGCCTCTCCTTAATGTAAATATGCCTTGTCCATTGCTGTTCTGGTTAGTGTTTATTGGCTTATTTCACTGTAGAGATTCTAGCCCTGCTCTCTATACCATATCCAACCCTGCAGTTCCACCACCCACATATGCGATGACATCACCTGGTTTCAATGATGTTTCTAGAGACAAGATCTCTCTCATCATCACTCAATACCTAGGTTTACCTCCACTGTATTCACATCCTACCATACCTTTGTCTGTACATTATTCCTTTAAACTATTTTATCGCCCCCAGAAACTTCCTTTTACTCTCTGCTCTGGTAGCTCTAGGCGACCAATTCTCATAGCTTTTAGCCGTACCATTATCCTACTTCTCCTCTGTTCCTCTGGTGATGTAGAGGTGAATCCAGGCCCTGCAGTACCTGGCTCCACTCCTATTCCCCAGGCGCTCTCTTTTGATGACTTCTGTAACCGTAATAGCCTTGGCTTCATGCATGTTAACATTAGGAGCCTCCTCCCTAAGTTTGTTTTGTTCACTGCTTTAGCACACTCTACCAACCCGGATGTTTTAGCCGTGTCTGAATCCTGGCTTAGAAAGACCACCAAAAATTCAGACATTTTTATCCCCAATTACAATATTTTCAGACAAGATAGAACGGCCAAAGGGGGCGGTGTTGCAATCTACTGCAAAGACTGCCTGCAGAGTTCTGTTATACTATCCAGGTCTGTTCCCAAACAATTTGAACTTCTACTTTTAAAAATCCACCTCTCTAAAAACAAGTCTCTCACCGTTGCCGCCTGCTATAGACCACCCTCTGCCCCCAGCTGTGCTCTGGACACTATATGTGAACTGATTGCCCCCCATCTATCTTCAGAGCTCGTGCTGCTAGGCGACCTAAATTTGAACATGCTCAACACCCCAGCCACCCTACAATCTAAGCTTGATGCCCTCAATCTCACACAAATTATTAATGAACCTACCAGGTACCACCCCAATTCCGTAAACACGGGTACCCTCATAGATATCATCCTAACAAACTTGCCCTCCAAATACACCTCTGCTGTTTTTAACCAAGATCTCAGCGATCACTGCCTCATTGCCTGCATCCGTAATGGGTCAGCGGTCAAACGACCTCCACTCATCACTGTCAAACGCTCCCTGAAACACTTCAGCGAGCAGGCCTTCCTAATTGACCTGGCCGGGGTATCCTGGAAGGATATTGATCTCATCCCGTCAGTAGAGGATGCCTGGTAATTTTTTAAAAATGCCTTCCTCACCATCTTGAATAAGCATGCCCCATTCAAGAAATTTAGAACCAGGAACAGATATAGCCCTTGGTTCTCTCCTGACCTGACTGCCCTCAACCAACAGAAAAACATCCTATGGCGTTCTGCATTAGCATCGAACAGCCCCCGTGATATGCAACTTTTCAGGGAAGCCAGAAACCAATATACACAGGCAGTTAGAACAGCCAAGGCTAGCTTTTTCAAGCAGAAATTTGCTTCCTGCAACACAAATTCAAAAAAGTTCTGGGACACCGTAAAGTCCATGGAGAATAAGAACACCTCCTCCCAGCTTCCAACCGCCCTGAAGATAGGAAACACTGTCACCACCGACAAATCCACTATAATTGAGAATTTCAATAAGCATTTTTCTACGGCTGGCCATGCTTTCCACCTGGCTACCCCTACCCGGGACAACAGCACTGCCCTCCCCTCTGCTACTCGCCCAAGCCTTCCCCGTTTCTCTTTCTCCCAAATACAGTCAGCTGATGTTCTTAATGAGCTGCAAAATCTGGACCCTCACAAATCAGCCGGGCTAGATAATCTGGACCCTTTCTTTCTAAAACTATCTGCTGAAATTGTTGCCACCCCTATTACTAGCCTCTTCAACCTCTCTTTCGTGTCGTCTGAGATCCCCAAAGATTGGAAAGCAGCTGCGGTTATCCCCCTCTTCAAAGGGGGGGACACCCTTGACCCTAACTGCTACAGACCTATATCTATCCTACCCTGCCTTTCTAAGGTCTTCGAAAGCCAAGTCAACAAACAGATTACCGACCATTTCGAATCACACCACACCTTCTCCGCTATGCAATCTGGTTTCAGAGCTGGTCATGGGTGCACCTCAGCCACGCTCAAGGTCATAAACGATATCGTAACCGCCATCGATAGGAAACAATACTGTGCAGCCGTATTCATTGACCTGGCCAAGGCTTTTGACTCTGTCAATCACCACATCCTCATTGGCAGACTCGACAGCCTTGGTTTCTCTAATGATTGCCTCGCCTGGTTCACCAACTACTTCTCCGACAGAGTTCAGTGTGTCAAATCGGAGGGTCTGTTGTCCGGGCCTCTGGCAGTCTCTATGGGGGTGCCACAGGGTTCAATTCTTGGACCGACTCTCTTCTCTGTTTACATCAATGATGTCGCTCTTGCTGCTGGTGATTCTCTGATCCACCTCTACGCAGACGACACTATTCTGTATACTTCTGGCCCTTCTTTTGACACTGTGTTAACAACCCTCCAGGCGAGCTTCAATGCCATACAACTCTCCTTCCGTGGCCTCCAACTGCTCTTAAATACAAGTAAAACCAAATGCATGCTCTTCAACCGATCGCTGCCTGCTCCTGCCCGCCTGTCCAACATCACTACTTTGGACGGCTCTGACTTAGAATATGTGGACAACTACAAATACCTAGGTGTCTGGTTAGACTGTAAACTCTCCTTCCAGACCCACATCAAACATCTCCAATCCAAAGTCAAATCTAGAATTGGCTTCCTATTCCGCAACAAAGCATCCTTTACTCATGCTGCCAAACATACCCTTGTAAAACTGACCATCCTACCAATCCTCGACTTCGGTGATAGCCTCCAAAACCCTACTCAATAAATTGGATGCAGTCTATCACAGTGCCATCCGTTTTGTCACCAAAGCCCCATATACTACCCACCACTGCGACCTGTACACTCTCGTTGGCTGGCCCTCGCTTCATACTCGTCGCCAAACCCATTGGTTCCAGGTCATCTACAAGACCCTGCTAGGTAAAGTCCCCCCTTATCTCAGCTCGCTGGTCACCATAGCAGCACCTACCCGTAGCACGCGCTCCAGCAGGTATATCTCTCTAGTCACCCCCAAAACCAATTCTTCCTTTGGACGCCTCTCCTTCCAGTTCTCTGCTGCCAATGACTGGAACGAACTACAAAAATCTCTGAAACTGGAAACACCTATCTCCCTCACTAGCTTTAAGCACCAGCTGTCAGAGCAGCTCATAGATTACTGCACCTGTACATAACCCATCTACAATTTAGCCCAAACAACTACCTCTTTACCTACTGTATTTATTTATTAATTTATTTTGCTCCTTTGCACCCATTATTTCTGTCTCTACTTTGCACTTTCTTCCAATGCAAACCAACCATTCCAGTGTTTTTTTTTTTTTTTTTTTTTTTTTTTAGTTTTTTTTTTACTTGCTGTGTTGTACTCACTTCGCCTCCATGGCCTTTTTATATTTTTATTTATTTATACATATATCTGTTTGCCTTCACCTCCCTTATCTCACCTCACTTGCTCACATTGTATATAGACTTATTTTTTTATTTTTTTCACTGTATTATTGACTATATGTTTGTTTTTACTCCATGTGTAACTATGTGTTGTTGTATGTGTCGAACTGCTTTGCTTTATCTTGGCCAGGTCGCAATTGTAAATGAGAACGTGTTCTCAATTTGCCTACCTGGTTAAATAAAGGTTAAATAAATAAAAATAAAAATGTTCAGGACCAGTTTATTAATGGCCACCCATTCTAAAACTGACTGCAACTCTTTGTTTAGGGTTGCAGTGATTTCACTAGCTGTCATTGCTGACAAGTATAGGGTTGAATTATCAGTATACATGGACACACAGGCTTTGTTTAATGCAAGTGGCAGGTCATTGGTAAAAATAGAAAAGAGTAGAGGCCCAAGAGAGCTGCCCTGCGGAACACAACACTTTACATGTTCAAAATTAGAGAAGCTTCCATTAAAGAACACCCTCTCTCTTCTATTAGATAGATAGATAGATAGATAGATAGATAGATAGATAGATAGATAGATAGATAGATAGATAGATAGATAGATAGATAGATAGATCTGAATCCACAATATGGCAGAGGTTGAAAAGCCATAACACGTATGTTTTTTCAGCAACAGGTCATGGTCAATAATATCAAAGGTTGCACTGAAAACTAACAGTACAGCTACCACAATCTTCTTGTTATCACTTTCTTTCAACCAATAATAAGTCATTTGTTTCAGTGTAGTACACGTTGAGTGCCCTTCTTTATAAGCATGCTAACAGGCTGTTGTTAATTTGTTTAGATAGAAATAGTATTGTATTTGGTCAAACACAATTTGCTAAGAGCTGGCAGCAAACTGATATGTCAGCTATTAGAACCAGTAAAGGCAGCTTTACCATTCTTGGGTAGAGGAATGACTTTGGCTTCCCTCCAGGCCTGACACTTTTCTGTAGGTTCAGATTAAAGATATGACAGATAGGAGTGGCTAATACTGGCTATAGATTCAGTTACCATCCTCAGTAGCTTTCCATCTAAGTTGAAGTGATTTGATTCGATGATCTGATTCGATGAAAGTATGAGGTGAATGTATCTTTCTGCACAAAATAATTTTCTGTCATTGTTTAAATCATTGATCTTGGCTTCATAATACAGATTATTATTATTTTTGAGTTTAGTCACAACATTTCTCAATTTGCAGTAAGTCAGCCTGTCAGATGTACAACCAGACTCCTTAGCCACTCCATTTGCCTCATTTCTTTCAACCAAAAGTTTTTAAATTCCTTATCAATCCATGGAGCCTTAACAGTTCTAAGAGTCAGTTTCTTAACAGGTGTATGTTTATCAATAATTGAAAAATCTTATACACAATTTTATACACTAGCTTTTGGAGCCTTTACTTTCTGTGATATAGCCACTATATTGTGATCACTGCATCCAATGGGTACAGATACATCTTTAGAACAAAGTTCTAAAGTATTTGTAAAAATGTGATCAATACATGTGGATGATATAGTTTTTCCACATCCCCAGTCATCCGCAGTCAAACGTTAACATGTTATTTAAAAGGTGCATTTTTATGTACAGTAAACAATGTAACATGCAGTCCTTGTCAAATGTCTGTAATTTTGTAATTTAACTCATTCAATTATACACTTACTGTGGCCAGCTTTAGGTCCTCTTGGGTCTGTCCTGTGAGGAGTGCCGTGACCTCTTCTTCAGGAATAGATGTAGGAGCTGTAGAACATGGACCAGGCAGAACCAAGACCAGAACACAGGTCCAACAGAACAGAAGATGCATTTCTAATAGTAACCACACAGGATTGAAGTGGAGCTAGTTTGCATAGAGAGCAAGTCCTGGTTAATGGGAAAGCCTTTTAACTGGTTATTATGAGTCATACTCACTCTGCCAAAGCCATGGAAGCCTCAAACAGCAGTATGGAAATAGGGAGGGGTTTAGTTAGAGCAAAGGGAGAGACAAAATGCATAAAAAATCATATCAAATGTAATATTTCATTGACGTTTTTATATAGTATGATAATACTGTATGATATGTTTCCCTTTGACTACTGAAAGTGATATTAAAAGGATATATCTTAATGATATTCTCTGTCAAGCTATGTCCATGACTCTGTGCTGATGTTGTGACGTGGATAAGTCCCTAAGACCCAAGTTTCTGTCGACAGTTAGTGAAATAAGTTGCTAACCCAGAGATAACCCCAGAGAAATTATGAAACTGATGCAGTAGTGAGGAAAACAGATTTGTTTTCACAATTAGCCTATGATCTGCAAAATATATTTGTCAGTAGACGGAAATAATTATTTTCTTCCAAAATCAAATGATAAACATTTGTAATTTCATCATTTCTGATAGCTACCTTCACTTTGTATTGCATGTGAACTGACACAACCAATATAGCTATGTTGTCCACTGACGCATTCCAGTGTCTCCTGAAATACATTTAAAAGTTAACTGTTGTCCTAATTTAGCAAATCCATGTAACTCGTTTCTATGAAGAGCATCTAAAAAGGAACTCAAACTGGCTGTAATTGTAACTGTTGCAACTGTGGTTGGCTTTGGGCCTTAGATAAAGACAATGGCTGCCAGCCAGGATGCCTGCAGTAGGCCTGGTGGTTCCATGGCAAATTCAGGCTACAATTAGGCTTGGGTGCTTCTGAGCTGAGATTTATAGCATCAGCAACATTCCACTGTTTGGCAGCATCCTCATTCTACATGGATTTTTCTCTGCCCTCCGTAGCAGGACTGCAGAATGCATTAGTGCATGATTTGTGTTATGATTGAATTTCATAGTTCTGAAACATACACTTTAAAATATATACAGTGCTAGCCAAAAGTTTGGACACACCTACTCATTCAAGGGTTTTTCTTTATTTTTTTAAATTTTCTACATTGTAGAATAATAGTGAAGACATCAAAACTATGAAATAACACATGTAGTAAGCAAAAAAAGTGTTAAACAAATCAAAATATATTTTATATGTGAGATTCTTGAAAGCAGCCACCCTTTGCCTTTATGACAGCTTTAGATAATCTTTTGTGTGTAATTTATTTCCTTCTTAATGCGTTTGAGCCAATCAGTTGTGTTGTGACAAGGTAGGGGTGATATACAGAATATAGTCCTATTTGGTAAAAGACCAAGTCCATATTATGGCAAGAACAGCTCAAATAAGCAAAGAGAAACGACAGTCCATCAAGGTCAGTCAATACTGAAAATTTCAAGAACTTTGAAAGTTTATTCAAGTGCAGTCACAAAAACCATCAAGTGCTATGATGAAACTGGCTCTGAGAGGGCCGCCAATGGAAAGGAAGACCCAGAGTTACCTCTGCTGCAAAGAATAAGTTCATTAGAGTTACCAGCCTCAGAATTTGGTAATTAACTGCACCTCAGATAGCACCTCACAGAGTTCAAGTAACAGACACAGCTCAACATCAACTGTTCAGAGGAGACTGCGTGAATCAGGCCTTCATGGTCAAATTGTTGCAAAGAAACCACTACTAAAGGACACCAATAAGAAGAAGAGACTTGCTTTGACCAAGAAACAAAAGCAATGGACATTAGGCTGGTGGAAATCTGTGATGAGTCCAAATTTGAGATTTTTGGTTCCAACTGTCGTGTCTTTGTGAGACGCTGAGTAGGTGAACGGATGATCTCCACATGTGTGGTTCCCACTGTGATGCATTAAGGAGGAGGTGTGATGGTGCTTTGCTGGTGACACTGTCGGTGATTTATTTAGAATTCAAGGCCCACGCATGGCTACCACAGCATTCTGCAGCAATACTCCGTCCCATGTAGTTTGAACTTATCATTTGTTTTTCAACAGGACAATGACCCAACACACCTCCAGTCTGTATAAGGGCTATTTTACCAAGAAGGAGAGTGTTGGAGTGCTGCACCAGATGACCTGGCCTCCACAATCACCAGACCTCAACCCAACTGAGATGGTTTGGGATGAGCTGGACCGCAGAGTGAAGGAAAAGCAGCCGACAAGTGCTCAGCATATGTGGAAACTCCTTCAAGACTGTTAGAAAAGTGTTCCAGGTGAAGCTGGTTGAGAGAATGCCAAGAGTGTGCAAAGCTGTCATCAAGGCAAAGGTTTGCTACTTTCAAGAATTTAAAACATAAAATATATTCTGATTTGTTTAACACTTGTTTTGTTAGTACATGATTCCACATGCGTTATTTCATAGTTTTGATGTCTTTACTAGTATTCTACAATGTAGAAAATAGTAAAAATAAAGAAACACTTTTGGATGAGTAGGTGTGTCCAAACTTTTTACTGGTACTATATATCTTTATTTTTGAGAGTTACGGTAATGAAAGCTGATGTTTATAGTTTATTAGGCTGTTAAGTGTCATTTTGTGTGGGAACATTTGAGGGCTTGAAGTCATTTGTGGGCCCCCAGATTGGGGTAGAGAGGAAATGCGCTGAGAGAGTGAGGAGGGTAATTAAACAAGCAGGAGCAGTGTCTTTCCTTTCCCATAGTCATGTTTGCCAGAACAAAACCATTGCCAGATTTGCTCTGAGTAAAACATTGGAAATTATTCAAAATCCCTTATGAGAAATATTCTATTCCAAATCGTATCTCTTTTTATATTTAATGAGGGAATGTAAGGCAAGATCATAAAACTATTACTCATTATGTTGTGCCCCTCCGATCAGCATCAGGCTTCTTGGGGCTTTGTTCCTGTATTGAATTCTGGTTCTTAGTGATGTTGAGTCCTCTCAGGTTGGAAATCTATCCCTAGGGGTAAAAGTTCTCTTATGGTCTGTCAGAGAGATGGCAGATATAAGATGACTATGTTTCTAAAGCCAGTGTTATAGGCATATCATTGACCTTAAACTGTAGTGTGTGTGTAGTGTTTATGTGTAAGAACTAAGAACAAGGGCAAAACAGTCATGCCTCTGATGTCTTCACAATCAGAATGTTTTCTGCCACTAAGGGCTTTCACAATCCATAGCCTAAAGCAGATGAGCCATAGAGGATATGCAGGCGCCCTAAGCACACGGCTTGCATTGCACAACCGAGACTCACAGGAGCTTGCTTTTAACCACTGAAAACCACTTCATCACCAAAACAAAAATGTCAACACAATAAACTACACTAAAGGCACAAAATGTCAACAATAAATAAAAAGACTATTAACTATCAAACCATTCTCAGTAGCTTCATAACCATATCCATTGCAGATGTACAATATTTACTTTTGTTATATTTGGGGATTTTAATCTGACATCTGAAAACCACATGTTACATGTCTTGTGTAACTTGGTCTTGGTGCACTAAGATTCATGTCTAATCCAAATATAATCTGATCACGAATTATGTTTCATATGATATTTTGTGACACAAAAAAACATCTGACTCACCTGTCACCTCACACATTCTGTTTGGTCCACCCTGGAACAAGAACATGTCTCAGACAGAGTTGTCATTGTTCAGCAGTGCTTTGCTGCCCTCCCCTGGTGCCTCTGTCTGCGCCCTGTGCCTGCCTCCAAAGGGAAGGCCTAATGCTAAATCAGAATACCGTTATGTTGTGTGCTCAGCTGCTCCATTGTAATTGTAAGATTGTTTTAAATAACCTTTTGAATGGAATGGATTACTGATGAGTCAGTTATTTTCAAAAGCAACGATCATTCCCTTACCTATAATGATCTATGAACTGCTCCAAATACAGGTAAATGCCACCAAATCAGAGGGGTTGGGTTAAATGCGGAGGTCACATTTCAGTTGGACAACTGACTAGGTATACCCCTTTCCCTTTCCCAAACGTTAGGTGTTATTGTACACTACATGACCAAAAGTATGTGGACAATTGCTCGTTGAACATCTCATTCCAAAATCATTGCCATTAATATAGAGTTGATCCACCCTTTGCTGCTATAACAGCATCCACTATTCTGGGAAGGCTTTCCATTAGTTGTTGGAACATTGCTGCGTGGACTTGCTTCCATTCAGCCACAAGAGCATTTGTGAGGTCGGGCACTGATGTTGGGCAATTAGACCTGGCTCACAGTCGATGTTCCAATTCATCCCAAAGGTATTTGATGGGGTTGAGGTCAGGGTTCTAGACAGGCCAGTCAAGTTCTTCCACACCGATCTTGACAAACCATTTCTATATGGACCTCACTTTGTACACAGGGACATTGTCATGCTGAAACAGGAAAGGGCCTTCCCCAAACTGTTGCCACAATGTTGGAAGCACAGAATTGTCTAGAATGTCATTGTATGCTGTAGCATTAAGATTTCCCTTCACTGGAACTAAGAGGCCCGAACCATGAAAAACAGCCCAAACTATTATTCCTCCTCCATCAAACTTTACAGTTGGCACTATGCATTGGGGCAGGTAGCGTTCTCCTGGCATCCGTCAAACCCAGATTTGTCCATCGGACTTTCAGATGGGGAAGCTTGATTCATCACTCCAGAGAATGCGTTTCGACTGCTCCAGTCCAATGGCAGAAAGCTTTACACCACTCCAGCCGATGATTGGCATTGCGCATGGTGATCTTTGGCTTGTGTGCGGCTGCTCGGCCATGGAAACCCATTTCATGAAGCACCTGACTAACAGTTATTGTGCTGAAGTTGCTTCCAGAGGCAGTTTGGAACTCGTTGCAACGGAGGACAGTCCGGTTCTGTGAGCTTGTGTGTTCTCTTCGCGGCTGAGCCTTTGTTGCTCCTAGACGTTTCCACTTCACAATAACAGTGCTTACAGTTGACCTGGGCAGCTCTAGCAGGGCAGACATTTGATGAACTGACTTGTTGGAAAGGTGTCATCCTATGACGGTGCCACGTTGAAAGTCACTGAGCTCTTCAGTAAGGCTATTCTACTGCCAGTGTTCGCCAATAGAGATTGCATGGCTGTGTGCTCGATTTGACACACCTGTCAGCAACGGTTGTGGCTGAAATAGCCGAATCCACATACTTTTGTATATACAGTATAGTGTTTTTTGTGTGTTGTTTGTGTTAATTGGCTACTTTACCATGATATAGTCTTACAGTAATTAGTAGATCACCAGTGAACCTCTTCATAATGTTTACATCAATGATCTAAGCTGCAGGTGTATCAGTGATACAGGATGTTTGGAGTTTACAGTAAATGTGATAAGCAAGCCTATACACTATGTGCTGGTTTCCAGACAGTGATTAAGCCTAGTCCTGGACTAAGAAGTTATCTTCACTAAAGGTACATTTTAGTCCAAGACTAGGCTTAATCTGGGACCAATATATGATAAGCCTACACAGTAATAACACCATACAGTGGCTTGGGAAAGTACTCACCCCCTTAGCATTTTCCTATTTTGTTGCCTTACAACCTGGAATTAAAATTAATTTTGGGGGGGGTTTGTATCATTTGATTTACACAACATGCCTACCACTTTGAAGATGCAAAATGTTTTTTGTGTGTGAAACAAACAAGAAATAAGACAAAAAAAATTAAAACTTGAGCGTGCATAACTATTCACCCCCCACAAAGTTAATTATTTGTAGAGCCACCTTTTGCAGCAATTGCAGCTGCAAGTCTCTTGGGGGTATATCTCTATAAGCTTGGCACATCTAGCCACTGGAATTTTTGCCCATTCTTCAAGGCAAAATTGCTCAAACTCAAATTAGATTGGTTCCGCTGGTTTACAGCAATCTTTAAGTCATACCACAGATTCTCAATTGGATTGAGGTCTGGGCTTTGACTAGGCCATTCCAATACATTTAAATGTTTCCCCTGAAACCACTCAAGTGTTGCTTTAGCAGTATGCTTAGGGTCATTATCCTGCTGGAAGGTGAACCTCTGTCCCAGTCTCAAATCTCTTGAAGACTGAAAAAAAGGTTTCCCTCAAGAATTCCCCTGTATTTAGCGTCATCCATCATTCCTTCAATTCTGAACAGTTTTTCAGTCCCTGCCGATGAAAACCAAACCCACAGCATGATGCTGCTTCCACCATGCTTCACTGTGGGGATGGTGTTCTCGGGGTGATGAGAGGTGTTGGGTTTGCAACAGACATAGCGATTTTCTTGATGGCCAAGAAGCTGAACTTTAGTCTCATCTGACCAGAGTACCTTCTTCCATATGTTTGGGGAATCTCCCACATGCCTTTTGGTGAACACCAAACGTGTTTGCTTATTTTTTTGTTTAAGCAATGGCTTTTTTTCTGGCCACTCTTCCGTAAAGCCCAGCTCTGTGGAGTGTACGGCTAATAGTGGTCTTATGGACAGATACTCCAATGTCCGCTGTGGTGCTTTGCAGCTCCTTCAGGGTTATCTTTGGTCTCTTTCTTGCCTCTCTGATGAATGCCCTCCCTGCCTGGTCCATGAGTTTTGGTGGGCGGCCCTCTCTTGGCAGGTTTGTTGTCGTGCCATATTCTTTCAATTTTCTTATAATGGATTTAATGGTGCTCCGTGGGATGTTCAAAGTTTTGGATATTTTATAACCCAACCCTGATCTGTACAGCTCCACAACTTTGTCCCAGACCTGTTTGGAGACCTCCTTGGTCTTCATGGTGCCGCTTGCTTGGTGGTGCCCCTTGCTTAGTGGTGTTGCAGACTCTGGGGCCTTTCAGAACAGGTGTGTGTGTATATATACTGAGATCATGTGACACTTAGATTGCACACAGGTGGACTTTATTTAACTAATTATGTGACTTCTTAGCTTTTGGATTCAACATTTTAAGCCTTGAGATATTACATAAATTATAAGAAAGAAGTATAGATTTAAAGGACAAAGAGACTGGGCCTCTGTAGAAAGACAGATAGCTGTGGAATGGGTTGGGGAAGGGAGTAGAGCAACGATTGAGATAGGGGAGACAGATGGACATCTGTGGACTAGGGGAAGGAACGGTTGAGGTCAGGAGGTGAGGTCAGTTCCCCTTAAGGGAGTAATCAGGGTTTAGTATCTTGTTACCTTCTTCCTGTTCAGCATAAGATATAAGGATTGGAGAGAAGGGGGAGTGTCTTAACCTTTCAGTGATACCCATCCCGGATCCTGGAGCATCCTCATCAAAAAAGCTGACTAGCATAGCCTAGCCTAACGGGACAGGGATATCATATAATATAATTTTCATGAAATCACAAGTCCAATACAGCAAATGAAAGATAAACATCTTGTGAATCCAGCCATCATTTCCGATTTTTTAAATGTTTTACAGCGAAAACACAATATGTATTTATATTAGCTAACCACAATAGCCAAAGACTCAACCGCATATTTTCACCATGTTTCTACCGCATAGGTAGCTATCACAAAACCGACCAAATAGAGATAGAATTAGTCACTAACCAAGAAACAACTTCATCAGATGACAGTCTTATAACATGTTATACAATACATTTATGTTTTGTTCGAAAAATGTGCATATTTGAGGTATAAATCATAGTTTTACATTGCAGCTACCATCACAAATAGCACCGAAGCAGCCAGAATAATTACAGAGAGCAACGTGAAATATATAAATACTCATCATAAAACACTTATGAAACAGCAAATGAAAGATAAACATCTTGTGAATCCAGACAATATTTCCGATTTTTTAAGTGTTTTACAACGAAAACACAATATAGAATTATATTAGCTTACCACAATAGCCAAACACACAAATGCATTTATTCACCGCAAAAGGTAGCTATCGCAAAAACCAGCAAAAGATATAAAATGAATCACTAACCTTGAACAACTTCATCAGATGACAGTCTTATAACATCAGGTTATACAATACAATTATGTTTTGTTCTAAAATGTGCATATTTAGAGCTGCAAATCGTGGTTATACATTGTGAATATGTAGCAACATTTCCCCAGAATGTCCGGAGCAATGTTGGACAGTCACCTAATCTGACCAAAGAACTCATCATAAACTTTACATAAAAATACTTGTTGTATGGCAAATGAAAGATACACTGGTTCTTAATGCAACCGCCGTGTTAGATTTTTAAAAATAACTTTACCATAACATACAGCTTGCGTTATTACGAGACAGCGCTCACCAAAACGGCGGAGAATAGGAATCAACATTTTCCACAGAAATACGAAATAACATCATAAATTGTTCTTACTTTTGCTGAGCTTCCATCAGAATCTTGTACAAGGAGTCCTTGGTCCAGAATAAATCGTTGTTTGGTTTTAGAATGTCCTTTTCTTCTGTCGAATTGGCGCCACAATGCTAGCCAAGGTCGATAACGTTCCCACCCTCTCTTGACTCAAAGAATGTAAAACTCCAAAACTCCCAATAAACGTTGAATAAACTGATAAAACTCGGTTGAAAAAACCTACTTTACGATGTTATTATCACATGTATCGAATAAAATCAGAGCCGGAGATATTCGCCGTGCAAACCGAAAGCTTTTCAGAAGCTAATGTCGAGCTCCGCCTCGCGCCTTGGTAGACAAAGGAAATTCCTGACCTGCCACTCCAAAAGCTCTCATTCGACCTCAGATCAAGCTAGACACCCCATTCCACCTTCCACTGCCTGTTGACATCTAGTGGAAGGCGTATGAAGTGCATGTATATCGATAAATATAAGCCAGTTGAATAGGCAGGCCCTGAAAAGAGCCCCATTTTCAGAATTTTCACTTCCTGTCTGGAAGTTTGCTGCCAAATGAGTTCTGTTTTACTCACAGATATAATTCAAACAGTTTTAGAAACTTGAGAGTCGTTTCTATCCAATAGTAATAATAATATGCATATTGTATGATCTAGAATAGAGTACGAGGCTGTTTAAATTGGGCATGATTTTTTCCAAAGTGAAAACAGCGCCCCCCTATTGACAAGAAGTTTTATGTGGGATATAAATATCTGGATTGGACAAATGTTGGGTTGCCTGATTACAGCTGTACAGAACCTTTGGGACGAATTAAACTTTGTTAAAGCTTCTCTAGTGTCCGTGGGTTATTTATTCAGAAAAATAAGAACCTAACAGATCTTATTTAGGGGCTTCATAGCAAAGGGGGTGAATACACATGCACGCTTCACTTTTCAGTTTGAAATGTTTTGGAAGTTTTTGAAACAAGTAATATTTTTCATTTCACTTCACTAATTTGGACTAGTTTGTGTATGTCCATTACATTAAATGCAAATAAAAATCTATTTAAATGACAGGTTGTAATGCAAAAGAAATTGAAAAATACCAAGGGGGGTGAATACTTTTGCAAGGCACTGTATACAATATGATTGGCCTATACAGTATATATCACACCATATACAAAATCACACCCTCTCATGTATTGTTACAGTTTTTCCAAATTGATTACACACTAAAACTGTCCCATGAGGCACAATGACACAAACCTTTGTTGGAATCGGCTAAACTTTGATCATTGAGATAGTAAGTGCATGATAGGAAATGAAAGAGACTGGGTTTTATGTCTCTGAGGAAAGACAGATGGATATCTGTGTATTAGATGAAAGAGGGGTTGAGGTCAGGAGGTGAGGACAGATTCTCTTAAAATAATAAATGTTTGTAATCCTGTTACCCTCTTAATTAGCTTCCTGTAGAGCCATAAAATGTAAGGATTGGAGAGAAGGAGGAGTGTCTTAAGTGGGATATATATAACTGTGATGTGAGAAATGTTTTGATGTCTGAATTACAGCTGTACAGAACCTTTGGGAAGAATTAAACTTGGTTAAAGCTTCTCTAGTGTCCGTGGGTTATTTACTCTGAAAAATAAGAACCTAACAGATGGCGCTGCGAGCAGGGTTCACCACGATGTATAGTCAAGCCATGGAGTCCAGATTAGTGGAGCAGAGCTGGCAACAAACAAGGTAGGCTTAGTTCCTATATCTGTTTCCACTCATTTTGACATCTTGGGGAGATGAAAATTGTTGGCTGAACTAATTATGGGATACGGACCTGGAGAGCCTAAGTTTATTTCTATAGGCCCATTATGTAACGACCGGTCATAGCTTTATGGTAAATGGTAAGGCCCGGAAGGTAAACTCATACAGGCTTGTACCTGTAGGGTAGGTCCTAGGGGGTAACTGCCTAGTAGGTTGGTTCCTGCTAGTACTATAAAGTCAATAGTAAATCCCAGTGGATTAATACCTGTGATTACTATTAATATAGGGTGAGTCCCGGAAGGTAAGCTCGCGCAGGCTGGAATCTGCGAAGGGTGAGTCCTGGGGGGTAAATACCAGCGGGGTTGGTTCCCTGCATAGCTATAACAGGGTGAGAGCCTAGTTGTATTGGCCATAAAAGTGTGAATGGAAGGTTAGTTGTGTGCCCTGTTGGGGTGGTGAACCATGGTAGATTATGTGGAAATAGAAAGACAAGTGTGAATAATTTTGTTGATGTGCTATCAATAATAGGGATATTGGAGGAGATACGGCACAAAGACATTAAGAAATCCGTATTCTCCAGTAATAGATTTGCAGACTTTTATGGTATCGGTTTTAATACACAGGTATTAAGTGCCGTGTCCAATTAATTATTATCTATGGAAGTGTGTAGTGCTATCTTAGAAAATAGTTAATAGAAGGTGTGAATAATTGACGGGAGTTAAGGAATCTAAGATACCCTGAACACCGTCGGGAGTGTTTAGGGAATAATAACTATTGATAAGGCGATAAACGGACCCGTTTCTCCCTGTAATATAGAGATAGCGGAATTTAATAAAGCCATGGAGGCCCTAAAAAAAGCACACGAGCATTCTACCAATTCGGCTGGAATATGGGAAATTAGATAATTTAGCAAATTAGATCAAATTGGACAACATTTTCCTGCAGACGGTGAATTCAAATCATATAAAGAATTCAGGGAGGCAATTATGACTTGACACAAGGACATAAAACCAGAGTCAAAAGCTCAATATTCCAGCGTTTTGATGTAAGCATTCTATCAACAGAAAATGCATAACGATAAACCCATAAAGTGTAACACCAGTACTTTACTACAGAAGGCCTGGGAACGGGAGTGTATTGATAAAATTTGCGCTTCTGCTTTGATGATGGGGTTGAACCCTGTGATCAAAACGGTAATTGCGGGGTAGTAGATTTAATTCGAGACAATGTTTTGAGAATGGAATATGACTCCGCTCACCTCGCAGACGTGCAAGGGATTAATAGGGCCATAGAGAAAATCACTAACTATGGCCAGGATAAAACTAAGAACCGTAGCGAAAAAACATCAAAGCGTAAGGAGATGGCTCCCTCCTTGTGGGACTATCGGGCATTGGATAATGAGTGTAAAGAGATACTGCAACCTAGTGCATTAGCAGGAGATGCAGCTATACAAGAGTTTGCATCTTTTTCAAAAGAGCAACAACTACTTGTTTTGAGGTTAGCAAGAATGGAACCTTCACATAGTTGTGTATAATTCTGTGGTTCATAGAGATTACGGGTTCTATGTGATGGAAGACGTATTAGATCACGTTTTACCTAACTTTTATTAGAGTACCGATGGGATTTACAAATAGTCCCACATGGTATCTGTTACGAATCCCGCCGAGGATGGTGCCTCTTCCCGTTCGGGCGGCGCTCGGCGGTCGTCGTCTCCGGTCTACTAGCTGCCACCGATCCCCTTTTCTGTTTTCTTTTTAGTTGGTCTAATTTGTTTCACCTGTTGTGTGTTTAGGTTAGGGGTTATTTAAACCCAGTTTGCCCGCTGACTTTTGTGCGGGCTTGTTTTTCTGTTTCGTGTTGGTGGTGTTCAGTAGTGGATTTCTGTGATACATTTTTCCTTGGACAGTATTCTTTACGCGCCCAGTGTTTTGTGTGGCGTCGCCGTATTGTATGTTATTTCTATAAGGAAATAAATATCCACTCGTTGAAGATATTCCTGCTCTCTGCACCTGACTCTTTTATTCCACCACTGGAAGTGTTACAGAAGCCCGCACCTGCATGGAGTCAGCAGAAGCAGCAACCACCCCTCTTCCATCGATGGAGGAGCGTGTACTTCATCACACCGCCGTTCTCCATCGGATAGGGTCGGCGATGGACATGATGATGGAGAGGATGGAACGATGGGAGAGGAGTGGTATCCCGACATCTACACCAGCTCCGTCCCAGACGGCGCAACCTTCTCCATCAACGTCGGCATCTGGTTCAGGCGCATTGCGTCTCGCGCTCCCAAGGGAGTACGACGGAGGGGTGGCTGGGTGCCAGGGGTTTTTGCTCCAGTTGGAGCTCTACTTGGCCACCGTTCATCCGACTCCTTCTGGAGAGGAGAGTGTTAGCCTCCTCATCTCCTGTCTGACGGGTAGAGCCCTGGAATGGGCTAATGCGGTCTGGAACGGCCCAGACTCGGTTCGAGACCACTACCCAGAGTTCACCCGCCGCTTTCGGGACGTATTTGACCACCCTCAGGAGGGCCGAGCGGTGGGTGAGCGACTGTTCCACCTCAGACAGGAGACGAGGAGTGCGCAAGACTTCGCCTTGGAGTTCCGGACCTTGGCTGCTGGTGCGGGGTGGAATGACAGGGCCCTGATGGACCATTATCGATGTAGCCTTCGGGAGGACGTCCGTCGGGAGCTAGCTTGTCGAGACACTACACTCTCTCTCGATGAGCTAATTGACATGTCTATACGACTGGACAACCTGCTAGCTGCCCGCGGGCGTTCAGAGGGGGTCCTGTCAGTTCCACCTCCCAGCCCTCCCGCTTCAACTCCGATGGAGTTGGGAGGGGCTGCATCTAGGGGGGCCGGAGGAGGTGGCTTCTCTTGCACCTATTGTGGCAGGAGAGGACACACTTCAGACCGGTGTTGGAGGAGCGCCTCTGGGAGTACAGATGGCAGGCGGAATACTCCTCGGTCACCCCAGGTGAGTAGGCACAAGACTCACCCAGAGCTTCCTGTCGGTCACATGTTTTTGGTTATTTTTTTCCCTGCGTTTTTCCCTTCTCTCCAGCATAAGGCGCTCGTAGACTCAGGCGCAGCTGGGAGTTTTATGGATCGCGGTCTAGCCCGTAAGTTGGGTATTCCGTTGGTACAGATAGACCCTCCTTTCCCTGTGCACTCCTTAGATAGCCGACCGCTAGGGTCAGGGCTGATCAGGGAGGCCACGATTCCGCTGGACATGGTAACGCAGGGGGATCATAGGGAGCAGATTAGTTTCTACCTTATTGATTCACCTGGGTTTCCAGTGGTGTTGGGGGTTCCTTGGCTAGCCATTCACAATCCCCTCATTTCCTGGAGACGGGGAGCTCTTCAGGGGTGGTCAGAGGAGTGTTCAGGTAGGTGTGTGGGAGTTTCCATCGGTGCCACCTCGGTGGAGAGTCCAGACCAGGTTTCCACTGTGCGCATTCCCCCAGAATATGCCGATTTGGCTATCGCTTTTAGTAAGAAGAAAGCGACCAAATTACCACCTCATCGACGGTGGGATTGCGTGATAAACCTCCAGGAGAACGCTGCACTTCCCAGGAGTCATGTGTACCCCTTGTCACAGGAGGAGACGTTGGCTATGGAGACATATGTCACGGAAGCTCTGAGACAGGGGTTCATTCGGCCCTCCATGTCACCCGTCTCCTCGAGTTTTTTTTTTGTGAGAAAGAAGGAGGGAGGTCTGCGTCCGTGCATTGATTATCAAGGTCTAAATTCAATCACAGTGGGATTTAGTTATCCGCTACCTCTCATCGCTACGGCGGTGGAATCATTCCACGGAGCACGTTTCTTCACAAAACTGGATCTCAGGAGTGCGTATAATCTGGTGCGTATTCGGGGAGGAGACGAGTGGAAAACAGCGTTTAGTACCACATCACGCCACTATGAGTACCTCGTCATGCCGTATGGGTTAAAGAATGCTCCAGCCGTTTTCCAATCCTTTGTAGATGAGATTCTCAGGAACATGCACGGGCAGGGTGTGGTAGTGTATATTGATGACATCTTGATCTATTCTGCTACACGCGCCGCGCATGTCTCCCTGGTGCGCAGGGTCCTTGGGAGGCTGCTGGAGCATGACCTATACGTCAAGGCTGAGAAATGTGTGTTCTCCAAACAAGCCGTTTCCTTCCTGGGTTATCGCATTTCCACCTCAGGGGTGGTGATGGAGAGTGATCGCATTAACGCCGTGCATAATTGGCCGACTCCAACCACGGTAAAGGAGGTGCAGCGGTTTTTAGGGTTTGCCAATTACTACCGGAGGTTTATCCGGGGTTTTGGCCAAGTGGCGGCACCCATTACCTCACTGCTAAAGGGAGGGCCAGTGCGTCTACAGTGGTCGGCCGAGGCAGAGGGAGCTTTCAACCAGTTGAAGGCACGGTTTACTGAGGCTCCCGTGTTGGCGCATCCGGACCCTTCATTAGCGTTCATAGTGGAGGTGGATGCGTCCGAGGCTGGTGTTGGAGCCGTGCTATCACAGCGCTCGGGTACGCCACCGAAGCTCCGTCCCTGTGCTTTCTTTTCTAAGAAGCTGGGTCCGGCGGAGCGGAACTATGATGTGGGGGACAGGGAGCTACTAGCTATGGTAAAAGCCCTGAAGGTGTGGAGACACTGGCTTGAGGGGGCTAAGTACCCTTTTCTCATCTGGACTGACCATCGCAATCTGGAGTATATCCGAGAGGCGAGGAGACTGAATCCGCGTCAGGCGAGGTGGGCCATGTTCTTTACTCGTTTTAGATTTACGATCTCTTACCGACCAGGTTCCCTCAACACTAAGGCCGACGCGCTGTCTCGTCTCTATGACACGGATGACCGGCCCATCGATCCGACTCCCATCCTTCCCGCCTCTTGTCTGGTGGCTCCGGTGGTATGGGAGGTGGACGCGGACATCGAGTGGGCGTTGAGGGTAGAACCTGCGCCGTCCCAGTGTCCGACTGGCCTTAGGTACGTACCGCTTGGTGTCCGTGACCGATTGATTCAGTGGGCTCACACACTACCTGCTTCGGGTCATCCGGGGGTGGAGAGGACAGTGCGTGGTCTTAGAGGGAAATACTGGTGGCCCACCTTGGCTAAGGACGTGAGACTCTATGTCTCCTCCTGCTCGGTATGCGCTCAGAGTAAGGCTCCTAGGCACCTACCGAGGGGGAAGTTACAACCCCTTCCGGTTCCACAACGGCCATGGTCTCATCTATCGGTAGATTTTTTGACGGATCTTCCTCCATCTCAGGGGAACACTACCATTTTGGTCGTTGTGGATCGGTTCTCTAAGTCCTGTCGTCTCCTCCCATTGCCTGGTCTCCCTACGGCCCTACAGACTGCGGAGGCTCTATTTACCCACGTCTTCCGGCATTACGGGGTGCCGGAGGATATCGTATCTGATCGAGGTCCCCAGTTCACGTCCCGGGTATGGAGGGCGTTTATGGAGCGTCTGGGGGTCTCGGTCAGCCTCACCTCTGGGTATCACCCCGAAAGTAATGGGCAGGTGGAAAGAGTGAACCAGGAGGTGGGTAGGTTTCTGAGGTCGTATTGCCAGGACCGGCCAGGAGAATGGGCGAGGTACGTCCCGTGGGCGGAGTTGGCCCAGAACTCACTCCGCCACTCATCAACGAACATGTCGCCCTTCGAGTGTGTACTGGGGTACCAGCCGGTCCTGGCTCCGTGGCATCAGAGCCAGACTGAAGCTCCTGCGGTGGAGGAGTGGGTACAGCGCTCTAGAGAGACCTGGCGAGCGGTCCAGGACTCTCTCAAGCAGGCCAGTGAACGGCAGAAGAGGAGCGCTGACCGCCACCGCAGTGAGGCCCCTGTGTTCGCACCAGGGGACAGGGTCTGGCTCTCGGCCCGAAACCTGCCCCTCCACCTGCCCTGCCGGAAGCTGGGGCCGCAGTGTGTGGGGCCATTTAAAGTCCTGAGGAGGATAAACGAGGTGTGTTATAGGTTACAACTTCCCTCTTACTATCGTATTAACCCCTCGTTTCATGTGTCTCTCCTCAGGCCGGTGGTAGCTGGTCCCCTGCAGGAAGGTGAGGTACCGGAGGTCCCTCCTCCCCCTCTCGACATCGAGGGGTCCCCGGCGTATAGGATACGAGCCATTCTGGACTCAAGACGCCGGGTGAGGGGCCTGCAGTACCTCGTGGACTGGGAGGGGTACGGTCCGGAGGAGAGATGCTGGGTACCGGTGGGGGACATTTTGGATCCGTCCCTTTTGAGGGACTTTCACTGCCTCCATCCGGAGCGCCCTGCTCCTCGCCCTCTGGGTCGTCCTCGAGGCCGGAGTCGGCGCGCTGCGGGAGCTGCGCGTCGGGAGGGGGGTACTGTTACGAATCCCGCCGAGGATGGTGCCTCTTCCCGTTTGGGCGGCGCTCGGTGGTCGTCGTCTCCGGTCTACTAGCTGCCACCGATCCCCTTTTCTGTTTTCTTTTTAGTTGGTCTAATTTGTTTCACCTGTTGTGTGTTTAGGTTAGGGGTTATTTAAACCCAGTTTGCCCGCTGACTTTTGTGCGGGCTTGTTTTTCTGTTTGTGTTGGTGGTGTTCAGTAGTGGATTTCTGTGATACATTTTTCCTTGGACAGTATTCTTTACGCGCCCAGTGTTTTGTGTGGCGTCGCCGTATTGTATGTTATTTCTATAAGGAAATAAATATCCACTCGTTGAAGATATTCCTGCTCTCTGCACCTGACTCTTTTATTCCACCACTGGAAGTGTTACAGTATCGTTTAGCATTGAAACAATCGTTAAAAGGGTGCCAATTGTAGGTTCTGTGTTGGTACAGAACCCGGAGGAGGATTTGTTATTAGCGTCAATAGACGATGAAACTCATATGCGAGACCACACCACATTGGTAGACAATTTGGCAGAACAGGGTCATAAAGCATGTTTGACAAAGCACAACATGTACTAGTGCAAGATGGACAAACTGGGAGTTAACGTTAAATGGGGAAAATCTACAATTTCATAAGATTGGTGCTTTGAATCCTGCGTTGTTAATGCCGTTGCATGGGGAGGGTGAATCGCATACATGTGACCCAGATCAGATTACTCCAAAACCTAGGCCTGATTTTCAAGAGACAGCATTGGAATCAGGAAAAGTATAGTATACAGATGGCTCTAGTTACGTGAACACAGAAGGGAATAGAGTAACGGGGTACGCTGTGTGTGGTAAGCATTTGGAGTAATTCATGATTTTGGTACATTGTGGTCACCATGGGGCATGTTAGCAGCGACAGGAACACAAATAAAAATGGTCTGGAGGTAGATGTATTATTAGAATGTCAGTTAACCAGTAAATTAGCAGTGGTGAAATGTGAAGCTCATACAAGTCGTACAGATAAAATCGCCATAGGTATTCGTAAAGCAGACGAAATGGCTAAGGCCTTGGTGAGAGAAAGTGTTATGGAACCACATGTATATATTGCGGATTCCTTACGATGAGACATTGGCTAAATTTGCCACAGGAAAACATATTTTGGGTTGAGGAATCTATGCAAAATGCCAGGGGAATGGATTCTAAAGGTAACACAGTTATTGCAAATGCAGAAGGTCTTAGGATTTGTCTAAATCATTAGACATTTTATGTGCTTTTATTTTTTAAATACATTTACGTTTGATGTCGTCTTATTCTGGAATGGGATTCTAGAATGGACGAAAGGCTGGAAGGATCACGCGGAAGTAGCATTGGTGTACCAAGCCTAAATGAACTTTACATTTTTTGATATGGTATGATGGTTATGGAGAATCATGGGGAAAAGAGACCAGTGAATCGTTAGACTCGGTGGAGAGATACCATCGCCGTGTTGTGGGATTTATTGGAAGGAGTCTTTTCAATTCAGTTAAAATGGGTTTGCAGGAGGATGAAATGTTTTGAAGAGGTATTTAAATGGTTTCCGAAGGACAGGGGAAGAAAGGGAGAGGAAACATTTTAATGGTGACGAAAGCCCTGAATATTTAAAATTTCTAATGAAGAATGATTAACTTCATTGGGAATGAAATAGAAGGGGGGTTTCAGCATAAAATTCATGAGAAACACAATTCTCTATCCAAATTGTACCATTACTTTAGGAGATTATTATTATTTCTGTAGGGAGTTATAAAGAGTTGTAATTGTAAATTGTTTATTTTTGATTTAACATGTTTTTTTAAAAATTAATCACGTGTTTGAAAGGGGTAAATTACCAGTTCCCTAAGGTCCTGGTTTTTGGGGTACCTATACAGTGGTACTGTGTTCAGACTGCATATAGAAAGGAAAATATATGTTAATTAGGGATGACAGTAACTTCAAATGGACTGTGATATATGTATTGCTATCTTCATGATCTGCTAACTCTTCCTAGAGGTCGCCAGTAGAATAAGGGAGTATTGACTAATTTAGAAAATGTTTTTAGCAGTAACAATATTTTATGCTATTTGACATTTGTCTTAGAGATGTTATTAAGAAAAGGTTAATGTCATAATTCGTCATATAGTCAATGTTTATCTAGTTTCCTGGCACAGAAATGTAATGAACTCAACTGTTGTTATGATCTGTGTTTTTTTGAGGTTATCATGGAAGGTGATGTCAGATCGTGTTTCAATGCATGGTAGAAATAATTTGACCATAGACAGTGTGTGTCAACCTCAAAACTCTCCCTAACCGGCTGAAGAAAGAGCGACGAAGGTGGGCTATAAGAGACAGTGACTTTTACCACTCCTATCTGAGTCCGAGCCATAAAACAGGGCCACGGTGCTGAGAGCGCGTGTGGAGTGAGCGTGGAGAGAGAACAAGCTCAGGTGAGAGACTCGTGTAGGTGGGGGAAACGGAAGTATCTACTTGGATATTAAAATTGGGACATTATCAAGGGCCATGAAATGTTAAGCAAAAGTTACATGTGCCGTTGGGAAAATGAACTGTAAACGATATCTGAAGAAGACACGCTAGAATAATAAGTGCCTGGTGAAGGACGGGGGGGGGGGGGGGGGGGGGTATATGCCCTGCTAACTATTTAAACTGAAAATGCATTGAGATACTGATCTTTCTTTACCAGGACAGAGTTATGACCGGCAGTAAAAGGTTGTTTATAAATGTGTATTCTAACAGGGATGATCTGTGCTAAGTTGGCAAACTGGAATTTGAGCCCTAAACTCAAAGTAAGACCTGAGGTCAGTCATTCTAAATTCGGTTTAAATCGTTTATAAAATGTGTTCGTTGTGATTGGGATACAGTGAGAGAGACTTGCTAAAGCACGATGAGGGGTGGATACGCTACTAATATTTATGTGGCTGAGAGAGTTTCCAGAAACGTATCTCCAAGTGTCATCGTGAAGGGAGGTAATTTGTTTGGGGGAATCACTGGATGACAGCATAGGACAACCATGAAAGTTTTTTTTTTTACCTTGCATTCAGAGCTTTTATGTTACATCGCATCAATGAGTGGTGCAAAGTTATTAAACATGTACTTTGTTTCTCTTTTCTTTTCAAGTCAATATGTTTTTAGGTTTCGTGGAACATGAGGGTGTTCATTGTACCAGAGGAGGGAATTATGTATATTTACTAACTGAGTTGAGAATGTGTTAGTACGTTTGTAAATGTAGAAAATGCATTAGCAGTAATACAGTATACAGTACACAAGATAAACATGTTACAAAGTAGTTTACCTCCCAAATTCATAGTAATACAGAGTACAGTACTGCATGCTATTTTGTTTTTGTAGAACTGAAAGATGACCACCACTTGGTGGTAGAACGCTTCTATTTACAGACGAACAGGAGGCTGCCATTGTGCAAATGGTAGTTGAAAATAATGCCATATGACTGCGGGAAATCCAACAACTGTTTATTGAAAGGCCTTCCATCTTCCTTAACATCAGAGTGAGCTTATTAACCATAGCCCGCATCTTTAAGAAACACCATCTCCGGATGAATCAAATCTACAGAGTACCATTTGAAAGGATAAACGGTACGAATATGTTCAATTAAGCAATGCAGTAGTATTACACTGTTGAAACATTAAAGACTCGTTGATGTTGCCAGTGAACTTTACTATACAGCAATTACAGTATTTACTGTCATTTCAGAGAATCATGGAGTTGGATGTAAGTCCCATCTCTCAGGAACTTATATTCGTAGATGAGGCTGGATTCAATTAAACAAAGACAAGGAGGAGAGGAAGGAACATCATTGGTCAACGTGCCATCATTGAGGTTCCTGGACAGCACGGGGGAAATGTCACCATATGCGCAGCTTGGACCATACAACACTGCCCATTGCCTTCATTTCCTGAACACCTTACATGATAATCTTTATCAGATGGAGCAGAGAGGGCCAGGTGATGCTGACCAGAAAATGTATGTTCTAATTTAGGACAACGTGAGTTTCCAACGGCCTGTCAGGTCCGCAACTGCTTCCATGACCATCCCAGCTTTACAATCTCCCACCATATTCCCCAATTCTCAACCCCATTGTGTCAGGACCCGGTTACGAACTAGGGTCTCCAGTGTGAGAAACAGTCACTTAGTAAACTGAGCAACTAGTAGTCGAACCCAGAAGATGAGGCAGACACAGCAGTACTTGAGACGGTGTTTTAATAAAGTAAAAAGGAAGTACTTCAGGCAAAAATGAAAATCCACAACGTCAAAAGTAATTCCAAGAGATAAAAGGTAAATCCACAAGGTGGTAGATACCGCAGGGAAAAAAACTCAAAAGAATAATCAAAAATAAATAAAACAAGAACAAAAACAGAGTACCTCAAGAGAATCCAACAGGAGTAACAAATGTTCACAGCATCGCTGGGGCTGGGTGCTAACATACAAACACAGAGCAAAGAACTGAGGAAAACTAAGGGTTTAAATACATTTAAGGGAAACGAGGCACAGGTGCAAATAATAACTGGAAACAAGGGAAAACAAAAGGGTCAAAAAAGCACAACGGGGGCATCTAGTGGCCAAAACCGCAACAATCCTGGCCAAATCCTGACACATTGAGGAGTTGTTTTCTGCATGGTGGTGGAAGGTGTATGATTGCAAACCCCATGAACGTATGGCCGTTCTCCAGGCAATGGAGGAGGCCTGTGGTGACATTCCAGTCCTGTCAGGGGTGGATGTGTCATGCCGGAAGATATTTCCCCCCCTGTCTGGCCAAGGAGAATATCGCTTGTGATGTTGATGAAAATCTGTGGCCGGACCAAAACAACACATCTGACAGATTTTGTTTTTGCAATAGAGTATTTGATTCTTGACTCATTATTTCGATTTTACTGTATTTTGACAGTTTCTTTATCTATTCCGTACAATTAATCTAACGTACAGTAGTACAAATAGGCCTATTTTTCTTACTTTGCATATGCAAATTATATTTCCTGTATGTTTTCAATTTTACTGTATGCATGCTTACAGTATGGTGTTTGACATGTATTGAGTCATTTTGAAGTAGTACACACAAACAATTTACAGTATTACATCAAAATCTTAGTCTTTACACTGAAATAGGTTCTGATAGTAGTGTTTTGAATATGTCACATTAGTGAGATCTCGGTTGTCACTCATTTGATCTGTGTTTGTGTGTCTCATTTGTAAGCAGTTTCATTTTAAGCAGTGAGTAGATGATTTTGATTTCTGTGTTTCATTTTGCAAGATGTCTGCGGTTTGGGAAAATTGGCTAACTGTTTTGTGTTTAGAGTTCTGAGTACCTGAGATGTAGTTTCAGCAAACGTGTGTTAACAACTGGGAAAAACTTTGATTTACTAAAATATCATAACATTAAAAAAAGCATCATAATTTCTTAATTTGAGGAAGTATTATGGTTATTTAATAGTTATGTGTTATGTATGTCAGCAAATATTATTCTATCTGTGGTAATTTTATAATATTTTTTTATTTCACCTTTATTTAACCAGATAGGCTAGTTGAGAACAAGTTCTCATTTGCAACTGCGACCTGGCCAAGATAAAGCATAGCAGTGTGAACAGACAACAACACAGAGTTACACATGGAGTAAACAATAAACAAGTCAATAACATGGTAGAAAAAAGAGAATCTATATACAATGTGTGCAAAAGGCATGAGGTAGGCAATAAATCGAATAATTACAATTTAGCAGATTAACACTGGAGTGATAAATCGTAATAGGCTCCATGTTTTTACACTGTGTTGTGGAAATACCAGCCAGTAACAACTGTCCCAGCTACATTATGCACTGCTGCCAGCTAGTAGAAAGAAATATAAAATGAATGGTTATCATGTAGACTAGACTATCATGTGGACTAGACTACATAATAAGATAACTGTTCTACATAAACCTCTACTATACCTGAGTGTTCTGAAACAGTCAACACTTAAAAATATGCCAAAATACTGGACAGACTTTTAATACAGTAAAAGTTCCTCCCACACCTGTCACGTTCCTGACCGGTTTTCTGTTATTTTGTATGTGTTTGATGGTCAGGGCGTGAGTTTGGGTGGGCAGTCTATGTTATGTGTTTCTATGTTGGTTTAAGGGTGACCTGATATGGCTCTCAATTAGAGGCAGGTGGTTTTCATTTCCTCTGATTGAGAGCCATATTAAGGTAGGTGTTTTCACATTGTTTGTTGTGGGTGGTTGTCTCCTGTGTCAGTGTCTGTGTATGTTAAGCCACACGGGACTGTTTCGGTTTCGGTTTTGTTTGTTCGTTGTTTTATGTAGTCAGTTTTCCTGTTCATGCGTTCTTCGTGTTTCATGTAAGTTCGTCGTCCAGGTCTGTCTACGTCGTTTATTGTTTTTGTAATTATTCAAGTGTTCGTTGTGTTTTCTGTTTTGTTTATTAAAAAATCATGTCTTATCACAACGCTGCATTTTGGTCTAATCCTTGCTACTCCTCTTCGGATGAGGAGAAGGAGGAAGCCCGTTACAGAACCACCCACCAATCCAGGACCAAGCAGGAGCAACAGGAGAGGCTGAATTATTTGGAGAAATGGACATGGGAGGACGACCTAGAAGGCAAAGGACCTTGGGCTCAACCAGGAGAATATCGCCGCCCCAAAGCTGAGCTGGAGGCAGCGAAAGCAGAGAGGCGGCGATATGAGGAGGCAGCAAGGAAGCAAGGCTGGAAGCCGGAGAATCAAGCCCTAAACCGCAGATGTGAAGGTACACGGCTAGCAAGGAAGCCCGAGAAGAAACCTTGGGGGGAGGCTAAGAGTTAGTGGGCCAAGGGCAGGTAGGAGACCTGCGCCCACTTCTCAGGCTAACCGTGGAGAGCGGGAGTACGGGCAGACACCGTGTTACGCAGTAGAGCGTCTCCTGTACGTGTGCATAGCCCGGTGCGGGTTATTCCACCTCCCCGCACTGGTAGGGCTAGATTGAGCGTTGAGCCGGATGTCATGAAGCCGGCCCTACATATCTGGCCACCAGTACGCCTCCTCGGGCCGGCTTACATGGCACCAGCCTTACGCATGGTGTCCCCGGTTCGCCTACATAGCCCGGTGCGGGTTATTCCACCTCCCCGCACTGGTCGGGCAACGGGGAGTATTCAACCAGGTAAGGTTGGGCAGGCTCAATGTTCAAGGGAGCCAGTACGCCTGCACGGTCCGGTATTTCCGGCGCCACCTTCCCGCCCCAGCCTAGTACCACCAGTGCCTACACCACGCACCAGGCTTCCAGTGCGTTTCCAGAGCCCTGTTCCTCCTCCACGCACTCTCCCTATGGTGCGTGTCTCCAGCCCAGTGCCTCCAGTTCCGGCACCACGCACTAAGCCACCTGTGCGTCTCCAGAGCCCTGTACGCACTGTTCCTTCTCCCCGCACTCGCCCTGAGGTGCGTGCCCTTAGCCCGGTACCACCAGTGCCGGTACCACGCACCAGGCCTATAGTGCGCTTCGAGAGGTCAGTGTGCCCTGTCCCTGCTCCCTGCACTAGCCTTGAAGTGCGTGTCTCCAGTCCGGTGCCTCCAGTTCCGGCACCACGCACCAGGCCTACAGTGCGCCTTATCCGGCCAGAGCCATCTGTCTGCCCAGTGCCATCTGAGCCATCCGTCTCCCCAGCGCCATCTGAGCCATCCGTCTCCCCAGTGCCATCTGAGCCATCCGTCTCCCCAGTGCCATCTGAGCCATCCGTCTCCCCAGTGCCATCTGAGCCATCCGTCTCCCCAGCGCCATCTGAGCCATCCGTCTGCCCAGCGCCGTCTGAGCCATCCGTCTGTCCCGAGCCGTCAGAGCCGTTAGTCAGTCAGGAGCCGCTAGAGCCATTTGTCAGTCAGGATCTGCCAGAGCAGCCAACCAGACAGGATCTGCCAGAGCCGCCAACCAGACAGGATCTGCCAGAGCCGCCAACCAGACAGGATCAGCCAGATCCGCCAGCCAGCCATGAGCAGCCAGATCCGTCAGCCAGCCATGAGCAGCCAGATCCGTCAGCCAGCCATGAGCAGACAGATCCGTCAGCCAGCCATGAGCAGCCAGATCCGTCAGCCAGCCATGAGCAGCTAGATCCGTCAGCCAGCCATGAGCAGCCAGATCCGTCAGCCAGCCATGAGCTGTCCAGCCAGGATCCGCCAGAGCCAGCCATCCAGAACTGCCCCTCAGTCCAGAGCTGTCTCTCTGTCCGGAGCTGCCCTTCAGTCCGGAGTTGCCCCTCTATCCTGAGCTACCTCTCTATCCTGACCTACCTCTCTATCCTGACCTACCTCTCTGTCTTGAGCTACCTTATCCCGGTGCTGCCCCTTATCTCGATGGTACCATTTAAATCAAGTGGGTGGAATAGGAGGGTGGTCATTCAGAGGGGAATACGGAAGCTGGGTTTGACTATGGTGGGGTGGGGACCTCGCCCAGAGCCTGAGCCACCACCGTGGTCAGACGCCCACCCAGACCCTCCCCTTGACTTTTGGTGGTCCGTTCGGAGTACGCACCGTGAGGGGGGGGGGGGGGGGGTTATGTCACGTTCCTGACCGGTTTTCTGTTATTTTGTATGTGTTTGACGGTCAGGGCGTGAGTTTGGGTGGGTAGTCTATGTTATGTGTTTCTATGTTGGTTTAAGGGTGACCTGATATGGCTCTCAATTAGAGGCAGGTGGTTTTCATTTCCTCTGATTGAGAGCCATATTAAGGTAGGTGTTTTCACATTGTTTGTTGTGGGTGGTTGTCTCCTGTGTCAGTGTCTGTGTATGTTACGCCACACGGGACTGTTTCGGTTTCGGTTTTGTTTGTTTGTTCGTTTTATGTAGTCAGTTTTCCTGTTCATGCGTTCTTCGTGTTTCATGTAAGTTCGTCGTCCAGGTCTGTCTACGTCGTTTATTGTTTTTTTAATTATTCAAGTGTTCGTCGTGTTTTCTGTTTTGTTTATTAAAAAATCATGTCTTATCACAACGCTGCATTTTGGTCTAATCCTTGCTACTCCTCTTCGGATGAGGAGAAGGAGGAAGCCCGTTACAACACCCCAGACCGTGTGTACTGGCACCCTCATACCTCACTGACCTTCTACACACCCCTATGCTCCACATTATAGATAGATTACACACCCCTACACGCCACATTATAGATAGATTTCACACCCTGTGGTGAAATCCTGCACGGAGCCTTCACCGTGCGCTGCCACTTTAAGAGCGCATGAGCAGTAGGAAGGAGGAGATAAAAGAGCTCGTTAAGCTCTTTGGGGAGGAGCTCTTTTGTGGCGCGACAGTTTTGGTTGTGTGTGCTCTGCTGCAGAGGTTTTTTGTTTGTCTTCAGCGTATGTGGTTGTACAGTGTTTGGATCAATCCTCGGTGTGATCTCTCGACGACGTGGCTGTTCTCATTTGGGACCGCGACAGTGTTTGGATCAATCCTCGGTGTGATCGCTCGACGACGTGGCTGTTCTCATTTGGGACCGCGACAGTGTTTGGATCAATCCTCGGTGTGATCGCTCGACGACGTGGCTGTTCTCATTTGGGACCGCGACAGTGTTTGGATCAATCCTCGGTGTGATCGCTCGACGACGTGGTTGTTCTCATTTGGGACCGCGACAGTGTTTGGATCAATCCTCGGTGTGATCGCTCGACGACGTGGTTGTTCTCATTTGGGACCGCGATGGTTATGGATCAAATGGATTAGTAGTAACATTGTTGCGAAGCGTTCAACTACAACCCAACACTCCATCGGACAGTCAGATCGTACACCTGCAACCTCAAGACCACAGCTAAGACCTCTCTTGTTCCCTTTCTCTTCCCGCTATGTTCCAGTGCTTTACACTGCAACCGACTCTATTTTTCTAAATGCATTGAAGTTTCATTGGAGCTGGACTAGTGTGTGTATAAACACCACACATTCATACCCTCTGCACTCCTCCCCTGGAAGAGAATACAAACTATTGCAAATTGTCTGTGTGATGACTGGGTTCATTCTTTATTGTATGAAGTTGCTGTTTATTTGCTCTGCCATTATTATTATATGACGTATGCTTGGTGGGGTTACCAAGAATTGTGGAAGGACTGTGCTGTGATGTGGGATCTATAGGGTTGTCACGATCGTGTTGACATGAATGAGAGGACCAAGGCGCAACATGATATGAATACATCTTCTTTAATTTATAACAACGAAGATGAACACGAAACACTTAAACCAAACTAACAAAAACAACAAACGATCGTGAAACTTCAAACGCAAGTGCACACACAAACTACTTACGTCGACATATACATATACAAATACAATGACCCACAAACAGCTAAAGTCTATGGCAGCCTTAAATATGGTTCCCAATTAGAGACAACAGAAACCAGCTGTCTCTAATTGAGAACCCATTCAGGCCACCATAGACTTTCCTAGAAAACTACACACCCATAGACACAGCTAGATACATACACTCAACACAAACCCATACACTACCACCAACACCACCTCTACCATATAAATACCCCCAAACACACACATACCCCATGTCACACCATGACCTAACTAAAATAATAAAGAAAACAAATAATACTAAGGCCAGGGCGTGACATAACCCCCCCCTTAAGGTGCGAACTCCGGGCGCACCAGCACACAGTCTAGGGGAGGGTCTGGGTGGGCGTCCTTCCACGGCGGCGGCTCCGGCACTGGTCGTGGTCCCCACCCCACCTTAGTCACTACCCGCTTACGTAGCCTCCCCCAAATGACCACCCTCCACATTAACCCCACTGGATTAAGGGGCAGCACCGGACCAAAGGGCAGCACCGGACTAAGGGGCAGCACCGGACTAAGGGGCAGCACCAGGATAAGGGGCAGCACCAGGATAAGGGGCAGCACCAGGATAAGGGGCAGCACCAGGATAAGGGGCAGCACCAGGATAATGGGCAGATCCTGGCTGGATGACGGCTCATGGCTGGCTGACGGATCTGGCTGCTCATGGCTAGCTGACGGATCCGGCTTCTCATGGCTGGCTGACGGATCTGGACGCTCATGGCTGGCTGACGGATCTGGACGCTCATGTCTGGCTGACAGATCTGGACGCTCATGGCTGGCTGACGGCTCTGGCAGATCCTGTCTGGTTGGCGGCTCTGGCAGATCCTGTCTGGTTGGCGGCTCTGGCAGATCCTGACTGACGAATGGCTCTAGCGGCTCCTGACTGACTATCGGCTCTGACGGCTCGGGACAGACGGGCGGCTCTAATGGCTCTGGACAGACGGATGGCTCAGATGACGCTGGGGAGACGGATGGCTCAGACGGCGCTGGGGAGACGGATGGCTCAGACGGCGCTGGGGAGACGGACGGCTCAGACGACGCTGGGGAGACGGATGGCTCAGATGGCGCTGGGGAGACGGATGGCTCAGACTGCTCCTGTCTGGCGGAAGGCTCTGGCTGCTCCTGTCTGGCGGAAGGCTCTGTAGGCTCATGGCAGACGGGCAGCTTTGCAGGCTCATGGCAGACAGGCAGTTCATGCGCCGTTGGGCAGACGGCAGACTCTGGCCGGCTGAGACGCACTGTAGGCTTGGTGCGTGGTGCCGGAACTGGAGGCACCTGACTGGGGACACGCACTTCAAGCCTAGTGCGGGGAGCAGGAACAGGGCATACTGGACCCTGGGGACGCACATTAGGCCTAGTGCGTGGGGCCGGAACTGGTGGTACCGGACTGGGGACACGCATCTCAGGGCTAGTGCGGGGAGCAGCAACAGGATGCACAGGACTCTGGAGACGCACAGGAGGCTTAGTGCGTGGTGCCGGAATTGGTGGTACCGGGCTGGAGACACGCACCATAGGACGAGTGCGTGGAGGAGGAACAGGGCTCTGGAGACACACTGGAAGCCTGTTACGTGGTGTAGGCACTGGTGGAACTGAACTGGGGCGGGGAGGTGGCGCCGGAAATACCGGACCGTGCAGGCGTATTGGCTCCCTTGAGCATTGAGCCTGACCAACCTTACCTGGTTGAATGCTCCCCGTTGCCCGACCAGTGCGGGGAGGTGGAATAACCCGCACCGGGCTATGTAGGCGAACCGGGGACACCATGCGTAAGGCTGGTGCCATGTAAACCGGCCCGAGGAGACGCACTGGTGGCCAGATATGTAGGGCCGGCTTCATGACATCCGGCTCAATACTCAATCTAGCCCTGCCAGTGCGGGGAGGTGGAATAACCCGCACCGGGCTATGCACACGTACAGGAGACACCGTGCGCTCTACTGCGTAACACGGTGTCTGCCCGTACTCTCGCTCTCCACGGTAATTACAGGGAGTAGGCGCAGGTTTCCTACCTGACTTCGCCACTCTCCCTTTAAGCCCCCCCCCCCCCAAGAAATTTTTGGGGTTTTCCCACAGGCTTCCTACCGCTTCGTCGTGCTGCCTCCATTCGCCGGTATCCCTCCTCGCACTGCTTCAGAGAATCCCAGGCGGGCTCCGGCACTCTCCCTGGGTTGATCGCCCACCTGTCGATCTCCTCCCACGTAGTGTAGCCCAGATCCTTTTCCTGCCTCCGAGCTAGCGACGCTCTCTGCTTTCGCTGCCTCCAGCTCAGCTTTGGGGCGGTTATATTCTCCTGGTACTTCCCGGTCTAAAATTTCCTCCCATGTCCATGAATCCTTGCGTTGCACCTGTTGCCGCTGGTCATGTTGCTTGGTCGTAGATTGGTGGGTCATTCTGTCACGATCGTGTTGACATGAATGAGAGGACCAAGGCGCAACATGATATGAATACATCTTCTTTAATTTATAACAACGAAGATGAACACGAAACACTTAAACCACACTAACATAAACAACAAACGATCGTGAAACTTCAAACGCAAGTGCACACACAAACTACTTACGTCGACATATACATATACAAATACAATGACCCACAAACAGCTAAAGTCTATGGCAGCCTTAAATATGGTTCCCAATTAGAGACAACAGAAACCAGCTGTCTCTAATTGAGAACCCATTCAGGCCACCATAGACTTTCCTAGAAAACTACACACCCATAGACACAGCTAGATACATACACTCAACACAAACCCATACACTACCACCAACACCACCTCTACCATATAAATACCCCCAAACACACACATACCCCATGTCACACCATGACCTAACTAAAATAATAAAGAAAACAAATAATACTAAGGCCAGGGCGTGACATAACCCCCCCCTTAAGGTGCGAACTCCGGGCGCACCAGCACACAGTCTAGGGGAGGGTCTGGGTGGGCGTCCTTCCACGGCGGCGGCTCCGGCACTGGTCGTGGTCCCCACCCCACCTTAGTCACTACCCGCTTACGTAGCCTCCCCCAAATGACCACCCTCCACATTAACCCCACTGGATTAAGGGGCAGCACCGGACTAAGGGGCAGCACCGGACTAAGGGGCAGCACCAGGATAAGGGGCAGCACCAGGATAAGGGGCAGCACCAGGATAAGGGGCAGCACCAGGATAAGGGGCAGCACCAGGATAATGGGCAGATCCTGGCTGGATGACGGCTCATGGCTGGCTGACGGATCTGGCTGCTCATGGCTAGCTGACGGATCCGGCTTCTCATGGCTGGCTGACGGATCTGGACGCTCATGGCTGGCTGACGGATCTGGACGCTCATGTCTGGCTGACAGATCTGGACGCTCATGGCTGGCTGACGGCTCTGGCAGATCCTGTCTGGTTGGCGGCTCTGGCAGATCCTGTCTGGTTGGCGGCTCTGGCAGATCCTGTCTGGTTGGCGGCTCTGGCAGATCCTGACTGACGAATGGCTCTAGCGGCTCCTGACTGACTATCGGCTCTGACGGCTCGGGACAGACGGGCGGCTCTAATGGCTCTGGACAGACGGATGGCTCAGATGACGCTGGGGAGACGGATGGCTCAGACGGCGCTGGGGAGACGGATGGCTCAGACGGCGCTGGGGAGACGGATGGCTCAGACGGCGCTGGGGAGACGGACGGCTCAGACGACGCTGGGGAGACGGATGGCTCAGATGGCGCTGGGGAGACGGATGGCTCAGATGGCGCTGCGGAGACGGATGGCTCAGACTGCTCCTGTCTGGCGGAAGGCTCTGGCTGCTCCTGTCTGGCGGAAGGCTCTGTAGGCTCATGGCAGACGGGCAGCTTTGCAGGCTCATGGCAGACAGGCAGTTCATGCGCCGTTGGGCAGACGGCAGACTCTGGCCGGCTGAGACGCACTGTAGGCTTGGTGCGTGGTGCCGGAACTGGAGGCACCTGACTGGGGACACGCACTTCAAGCCTAGTGCGGGGAGCAGGAACAGGGCATACTGGACCCTGGGGACGCACATTAGGCCTAGTGCGTGGGGCCGGAACTGGTGGTACCGGACTGGGGACACGCATCTCAGGGCTAGTGCGGGGAGCAGCAACAGGATGCACAGGACTCTGGAGACGCACAGGAGGCTTAGTGCGTGGTGCCGGAATTGGTGGTACCGGGCTGGAGACACGCACCATAGGACGAGTGCGTGGAGGAGGAACAGGGCTCTGGAGACACACTGGAAGCCTGTTACGTGGTGTAGGCACTGGTGGAACTGAACTGGGGCGGGGAGGTGGCGCCGGAAATACCGGACCGTGCAGGCGTATTGGCTCCCTTGAGCATTGAGCCTGACCAACCTTACCTGGTTGAATGCTCCCCGTTGCCCGACCAGTGCGGGGAGGTGGAATAACCCGCACCGGGCTATGTAGGCGAACCGGGGACACCATGCGTAAGGCTGGTGCCATGTAAACCGGCCCGAGGAGACGCACTGGTGGCCAGATATGTAGGGCCGGCTTCATGACATCCGGCTCAATACTCAATCTAGCCCTGCCAGTGCGGGGAGGTGGAATAACCCGCACCGGGCTATGCACACGTACAGGAGACACCGTGCGCTCTACTGCGTAACACGGTGTCTGCCCGTACTCTCGCTCTCCACGGTAATTACAGGGAGTAGGCGCAGGTTTCCTACCTGACTTCGCCACTCTCCCTTTAAGCCCCCCCCCCCCCAAGAAATTTTTGGGGTTTTCCCACAGGCTTCCTACCGCTTCGTCGTGCTGCCTCCATTCGCCGGTATCCCTCCTCGCACTGCTTCAGAGAATCCCAGGCGGGCTCCGGCACTCTCCCTGGGTTGATCGCCCACCTGTCGATCTCCTCCCACGTAGTGTAGCCCAGATCCTTTTCCTGCCTCCGAGCTAGCGACGCTCTCTGCTTTCGCTGCCTCCAGCTCAGCTTTGGGGCGGTTATATTCTCCTGGTACTTCCCGGTCTAAAATTTCCTCCCATGTCCATGAATCCTTGCGTTGCACCTGTTGCCGCTGGTCATGTTGCTTGGTCGTAGATTGGTGGGTCATTCTGTCACGATCGTGTTGACATGAATGAGAGGACCAAGGCGCAACATGATATGAATACATCTTCTTTAATTTATAACAACGAAGATGAACACGAAACACTTAAACCACACTAACATAAACAACAAACGATCGTGAAACTTCAAACGCAAGTGCACACACAAACTACTTACGTCGACATATACATATACAAATACAATGACCCACAAACAGCTAAAGTCTATGGCAGCCTTAAATATGGTTCCCAATTAGAGACAACAGAAACCAGCTGTCTCTAATTGAGAACCCATTCAGGCCACCATAGACTTTCCTAGAAAACTACACACCCATAGACACAGCTAGATACATACACTCAACACAAACCCATACACTACCACCAACACCACCTCTACCATATAAATACCCCCAAACACACACATACCCCATGTCACACCATGACCTAACTAAAATAATAAAGAAAACAAATAATACTAAGGCCAGGGCGTGACATAACCCCCCCCTTAAGGTGCGAACTCCGGGCGCACCAGCACACAGTCTAGGGGAGGGTCTGGGTGGGCGTCCTTCCACGGCGGCGGCTCCGGCACTGGTCGTGGTCCCCACCCCACCTTAGTCACTACCCGCTTACGTAGCCTCCCCCAAATGACCACCCTCCACATTAACCCCACTGGATTAAGGGGCAGCACCGGACTAAGGGGCAGCACCGGACTAAGGGGCAGCACCAGGATAAGGGGCAGCACCAGGATAAGGGGCAGCACCAGGATAAGGGGCAGCACCAGGATAAGGGGCAGCACCAGGATAATGGGCAGATCCTGGCTGGATGACGGCTCATGGCTGGCTGACGGATCTGGCTGCTCATGGCTAGCTGACGGATCCGGCTTCTCATGGCTGGCTGACGGATCTGGACGCTCATGGCTGGCTGACGGATCTGGACGCTCATGTCTGGCTGACAGATCTGGACGCTCATGGCTGGCTGACGGCTCTGGCAGATCCTGTCTGGTTGGCGGCTCTGGCAGATCCTGTCTGGTTGGCGGCTCTGGCAGATCCTGTCTGGTTGGCGGCTCTGGCAGATCCTGACTGACGAATGGCTCTAGCGGCTCCTGACTGACTATCGGCTCTGACGGCTCGGGACAGACGGGCGGCTCTAATGGCTCTGGACAGACGGATGGCTCAGATGACGCTGGGGAGACGGATGGCTCAGACGGCGCTGGGGAGACGGATGGCTCAGACGGCGCTGGGGAGACGGATGGCTCAGACGGCGCTGGGGAGACGGACGGCTCAGACGACGCTGGGGAGACGGATGGCTCAGATGGCGCTGGGGAGACGGATGGCTCAGATGGCGCTGCGGAGACGGATGGCTCAGACTGCTCCTGTCTGGCGGAAGGCTCTGGCTGCTCCTGTCTGGCGGAAGGCTCTGTAGGCTCATGGCAGACGGGCAGCTTTGCAGGCTCATGGCAGACAGGCAGTTCATGCGCCGTTGGGCAGACGGCAGACTCTGGCCGGCTGAGACGCACTGTAGGCTTGGTGCGTGGTGCCGGAACTGGAGGCACCTGACTGGGGACACGCACTTCAAGCCTAGTGCGGGGAGCAGGAACAGGGCATACTGGACCCTGGGGACGCACATTAGGCCTAGTGCGTGGGGCCGGAACTGGTGGTACCGGACTGGGGACACGCATCTCAGGGCTAGTGCGGGGAGCAGCAACAGGATGCACAGGACTCTGGAGACGCACAGGAGGCTTAGTGCGTGGTGCCGGAATTGGTGGTACCGGGCTGGAGACACGCACCATAGGACGAGTGCGTGGAGGAGGAACAGGGCTCTGGAGACACACTGGAAGCCTGTTACGTGGTGTAGGCACTGGTGGAACTGAACTGGGGCGGGGAGGTGGCGCCGGAAATACCGGACCGTGCAGGCGTATTGGCTCCCTTGAGCATTGAGCCTGACCAACCTTACCTGGTTGAATGCTCCCCGTTGCCCGACCAGTGCGGGGAGGTGGAATAACCCGCACCGGGCTATGTAGGCGAACCGGGGACACCATGCGTAAGGCTGGTGCCATGTAAACCGGCCCGAGGAGACGCACTGGTGGCCAGATATGTAGGGCCGGCTTCATGACATCCGGCTCAATACTCAATCTAGCCCTGCCAGTGCGGGGAGGTGGAATAACCCGCACCGGGCTATGCACACGTACAGGAGACACCGTGCGCTCTACTGCGTAACACGGTGTCTGCCCGTACTCTCGCTCTCCACGGTAATTACAGGGAGTAGGCGCAGGTTTCCTACCTGACTTCGCCACTCTCCCTTTAAGCCCCCCCCCCAAGAAATTTTTGGGGTTTTCCCACAGGCTTCCTACCGCTTCGTCGTGCTGCCTCCATTCGCCGGTATCCCTCCTCGCACTGCTTCAGAGAATCCCAGGCGGGCTCCGGCACTCTCCCTGGGTTGATCGCCCACCTGTCGATCTCCTCCCACGTAGTGTAGCCCAGATCCTTTTCCTGCCTCCGAGCTAGCGACGCTCTCTGCTTTCGCTGCCTCCAGCTCAGCTTTGGGGCGATTATATTCTCCTGGTACCTCCCGGTCTAAAATTTCCTCCCATGTCCATGAATCCTTGCGTTGCTCCTGTTGCCGCTGGTCATGTTGCTTGGTCGTAGATTGGTGGGTCATTCTGTCACGATCGTGTTGACATGAATGAGAGGACCAAGGCGCAACATGATATGAATACATCTTCTTTAATTTATAACAACGAAGATGAACACGAAACACTTAAACCACACTAACATAAACAACAAACGATCGTGAAACTTCAAACGCAAGTGCACACACAAACTACTTACGTCGACATATACATATACAAATACAATGACCCACAAACAGCTAAAGTCTATGGCAGCCTTAAATATGGTTCCCAATTAGAGACAACAGAAACCAGCTGTCTCTAATTGAGAACCCATTCAGGCCACCATAGACTTTCCTAGAAAACTACACACCCATAGACACAGCTAGATACATACACTCAACACAAACCCATACACTACCACCAACACCACCTCTACCATATAAATACCCCCAAACACACACATACCCCATGTCACACCATGACCTAACTAAAATAATAAAGAAAACAAATAATACTAAGGCCAGGGCGTGACATAACCCCCCCCTTAAGGTGCGAACTCCGGGCGCACCAGCACACAGTCTAGGGGAGGGTCTGGGTGGGCGTCCTTCCACGGCGGCGGCTCCGGCACTGGTCGTGGTCCCCACCCCACCTTAGTCACTACCCGCTTACGTAGCCTCCCCCAAATGACCACCCTCCACATTAACCCCACTGGATTAAGGGGCAGCACCGGACCAAAGGGCAGCACCGGACTAAGGGGCAGCACCGGACTAAGGGGCAGCACCAGGATAAGGGGCAGCACCAGGATAAGGGGCAGCACCAGGATAAGGGGCAGCACCAGGATAAGGGGCAGCACCAGGATAATGGGCAGATCCTGGCTGGATGACGGCTCATGGCTGGCTGACGGATCTGGCTGCTCATGGCTAGCTGACGGATCCGGCTTCTCATGGCTGGCTGACGGATCTGGACGCTCATGGCTGGCTGACGGATCTGGACGCTCATGTCTGGCTGACAGATCTGGACGCTCATGGCTGGCTGACGGCTCTGGCAGATCCTGTCTGGTTGGCGGCTCTGGCAGATCCTGTCTGGTTGGCGGCTCTGGCAGATCCTGACTGACGAATGGCTCTAGCGGCTCCTGACTGACTATCGGCTCTGACGGCTCGGGACAGACGGGCGGCTCTAATGGCTCTGGACAGACGGATGGCTCAGATGACGCTGGGGAGACGGATGGCTCAGACGGCGCTGGGGAGACGGATGGCTCAGACGGCGCTGGGGAGACGGACGGCTCAGACGACGCTGGGGAGACGGATGGCTCAGATGGCGCTGGGGAGACGGATGGCTCAGATGGCGCTGCGGAGACGGATGGCTCAGACTGCTCCTGTCTGGCGGAAGGCTCTGGCTGCTCCTGTCTGGCGGAAGGCTCTGTAGGCTCATGGCAGACGGGCAGCTTTGCAGGCTCATGGCAGACAGGCAGTTCATGCGCCGTTGGGCAGACGGCAGACTCTGGCCGGCTGAGACGCACTGTAGGCTTGGTGCGTGGTGCCGGAACTGGAGGCACCTGACTGGGGACACGCACTTCAAGCCTAGTGCGGGGAGCAGGAACAGGGCATACTGGACCCTGGGGACGCACATTAGGCCTAGTGCGTGGGGCCGGAACTGGTGGTACCGGACTGGGGACACGCATCTCAGGGCTAGTGCGGGGAGCAGCAACAGGATGCACAGGACTCTGGAGACGCACAGGAGGCTTAGTGCGTGGTGCCGGAATTGGTGGTACCGGGCTGGAGACACGCACCATAGGACGAGTGCGTGGAGGAGGAACAGGGCTCTGGAGACACACTGGAAGCCTGTTACGTGGTGTAGGCACTGGTGGAACTGAACTGGGGCGGGGAGGTGGCGCCGGAAATACCGGACCGTGCAGGCGTATTGGCTCCCTTGAGCATTGAGCCTGACCAACCTTACCTGGTTGAATGCTCCCCGTTGCCCGACCAGTGCGGGGAGGTGGAATAACCCGCACCGGGCTATGTAGGCGAACCGGGGACACCATGCGTAAGGCTGGTGCCATGTAAACCGGCCCGAGGAGACGCACTGGTGGCCAGATATGTAGGGCCGGCTTCATGACATCCGGCTCAATACTCAATCTAGCCCTGCCAGTGCGGGGAGGTGGAATAACCCGCACCGGGCTATGCACACGTACAGGAGACACCGTGCGCTCTACTGCGTAACACGGTGTCTGCCCGTACTCTCGCTCTCCACGGTAATTACAGGGAGTAGGCGCAGGTTTCCTACCTGACTTCGCCACTCTCCCTTTAAGCCCCCCCCCAAGAAATTTTTGGGGTTTTCCCACAGGCTTCCTACCGCTTCGTCGTGCTGCCTCCATTCGCCGGTATCCCTCCTCGCACTGCTTCAGAGAATCCCAGGCGGGCTCCGGCACTCTCCCTGGGTTGATCGCCCACCTGTCGATCTCCTCCCACGTAGTGTAGCCCAGATCCTTTTCCTGCCTCCGAGCTAGCGACGCTCTCTGCTTTCGCTGCCTCCAGCTCAGCTTTGGGGCGGTTATATTCTCCTGGTACCTCCCGGTCTAAAATTTCCTCCCATGTCCATGAATCCTTGCGTTGCTCCTGTTGCCGCTGGTCATGTTGCTTGGTCGTAGATTGGTGGGTCATTCTGTCACGATCGTGTTGACATGAATGAGAGGACCAAGGCGCAACATGATATGAATACATCTTCTTTAATTTATAACAACGAAGATGAACACGAAACACTTAAACCACACTAACATAAACAACAAACGATCGTGAAACTTCAAACGCAAGTGCACACACAAACTACTTACGTCGACATATACATATACAAATACAATGACCCACAAACAGCTAAAGTCTATGGCAGCCTTAAATATGGTTCCCAATTAGAGACAACAGAAACCAGCTGTCTCTAATTGAGAACCCATTCAGGCCACCATAGACTTTCCTAGAAAACTACACACCCATAGACACAGCTAGATACATACACTCAACACAAACCCATACACTACCACCAACACCACCTCTACCATATAAATACCCCCAAACACACACATACCCCATGTCACACCCTGACCTAACTAAAATAATAAAGAAAACAAATAATACTAAGGCCAGGGCGTGACAAGGGTGTGTATTCTTTTTTCTCTCCGCTGGCTATCTGGTCAACAGGCTACACTCTAGGCAGTCTCTTCTGCTGATGTGTCTGGGTCTGGTAGTGGTACTCTCGCTGTTCTACTATTTTTTTCTTTCGGCATGGTTAATACCTGCCTGGCGCCCGAACAAAATCTTCTTTACCCTTCTCTAATTAATACCGCTACATTACTACATTACCGCTACATATTAATACTAATATTACAATGTTAGATGGTGGGTGATGTTCCTGAACCTCTGTGATGTTCCTGAACCAGTGGTTGTGTATGACTGAACCAGTGGTTGTGTATGACTGACTGACTGTTCATGACACTCCGTTATATCATTGAACTGAACAAGCAACACATGCAGAGCTGATGCAGATTTGATCCTTAAACCACACAATACACAGACTCCAGTCTTTGAGACCCTGTGTGGGTGGGCACCCTGATCAGAGGTGTATGTATTAATTGGACACCGTAGCAAAACTTTTTGAAACAGAAACCGTTTGAAATAAAGTTTCTATTGGACAAGTTAAGGTAGATTCTGCCCTGTTTTGTTCCGTTTGCTTCTGTTTACTTCTGTTTAGTTTCTAGTGAATACACCCCTGTCATGTGGTGTCGGCAGCAGGGCACCATGGTTCAAGTTGTTATGCAGTGGGGAAATCAGATCATTCTCTGTGCTGAAACAACGGCAGATTGATGCTTTAGAATGTCACATGGAGCTGTATTCACAAAGTATCTCAGAGCAGGAGTGCTAATCTAGGACCAGTTTAGGCTTTTAGATTATAATGAATAATAGACGGGAGCTGATCCTAGATCAGCAGTCATTCTCAGCGACACTTTGTGAATAGGGCCCTGGGCTCTGATTACCATGGCTAAATAGACCAGCTTCCTGTTCATACAGCACGAGAGACAGCAGAGCAGACGATTCATTCACAACCCAGCAGAGAGAGAGACCAGACACACTCTAACTCTGGAATAGAATAGATCTGGGAGAGAAGAGGCCTCCAACTGATTGCTTTTAATCTAATTTGATTTGTGCAACATTGAGGACGGCACACCTTCCATTTAGAGAACCAGGCGCTGCTAATCACTGTCATCAGACTGAACTAGTGCGGACTGATACACTTACTATCTACTGGACTATTTAAAAAGCAACTCAACTTGAGTACTTTGGTTCTACTCACTACGATTTACAGAACCTCAAACAAGATAGATGTTGATGTGAAATGTAGGACTTGTTTGCAAAGGAACCACTCTACCGCTCTGCCTGCTAAAAGCTCAGATAGTCTCCTGGAGAGAATGAGGATGAAACCTCAGAGTTTGAGAAGAAGACTAGCCAGACATCCTGTCCTTTCCTCGCCTCTCCATGTACACCAAAGACAGTAAAAGGTTGAGTCCAATAGTTTGCCATTCCTGCAGCCTAAACATGTCTCCAGCAAAGACCAGTGGTCAGTCTGTTGCTGTTCAGTCCTTCTCCAATGTGCAGTTCATTGCTAGTCAGTCTATGGAACCTCTTCCCAGGGAGAGGTTCCAGTCTGTGGCAGTCTGTGGCTGTTCAGTCTGTGGATGGTCAGTCTCTCTCCACTCGGCAACAGTATATGCCTGTTCCATTTCTGTCCAGTCCGCCTATTGCTGGTCAGTTTGAGCCTGCTCTTCTGTCCATCTCATTCTCTGGCTCTGGGTTCCAGGTCAAATACCAGTTGGGTGTAGCCCAGAGCATGTTGGACCGGGTCCTATGGGTGCTATAAGCGGCCCCAAATGTCATGGTGGCATCGTCGGGTCCATAGAAGCTGCTGCCCTGGTCTGTAGATCCAGTCTGGGTGAGAAGGTTTATTTGGTACATTACACTGGTGATGATGTTTTAATGTTGGATGAAGGTACATGTAATGAGAGATGCAGTGATTCATGTTTGAATCATATTGCAAGTGTAGCCTACATCTGTGCCATACCGACTGTGTGCCATGCTAACTCTGTCTGTGCCTGTGTCTCTCTGTGTGTGCCATGCTGACTGTATCATGCAGACATGGTGCGTGATGAGATGCTGAGGTTGGAGCGGCTGATCAGGGAGCGTGTCCTGCATCCGGCGGGGAACGTGTCTGTGTGGATAGAACGTCTGCTGCGCTGCTCTGTAGGATAATAATAATTGTAATATACTTTCACTTAATACACACCCTCAAACATCTTCACACCTGTATCCAAGATACACTCCAGTCAGGCTATCAGCAAATGTTTTATGATTTTATTTCAGCCCTGAACTAGCACACCTGATTCAAGTAGTCAGGGGCTTAATTAATTTGTTGACAAGTTGAATCAGGTGTGCTAGCTCTGGAATTGTGTGTGCGTGTGTGTGCGTGTGTGTGTGTGTAACCATAGTCTTACATTGACGGTGGTTTGTCCAGTATCCAGCCGACCCACTTCTATTGCTCTGTCCACACCCTCACTGTGTCGCCATTCGCTGGCGAGGCAGACGTCTGCCCACCAGACCCCGCCTCATTGTGTGACATCGTGATAAGTGGAGCGCCCCTCCACTTCAGTCTGGTCAACGGTTACCGGATGCTAGACACCCTCTACCCCTACAACTGGGAGGTAAGACCCCCTCCACCCAGTGCTCTACTCCTACCCCCTTTCCCTAAACCTCAAAACAACCTCTACCCCCTCCACCTAGCCCTCTACTCCTTCCCCTAGACACCAAAACAACCCCAAAGCACCCTCTTAATCGCAATCTCTTAATCTTCCCCTGGTGCAGGACTTAGTTTGCTATAGTCTGCAGATCTGAAATGTGGGGCTTGGTGGAAACAGTATGGTGAAAGCTCATAAGCCTATCAGAAGGCTAGGAGAACCATGGAGCCACTTCCTACAAACCAGTGGTGGGTCATGTCATCTGATCTCTGTATAGATGAGTCTCTTTATGATGGAAAGAGAAGATGTAATATGACATAGCTAGTGACTTGTAATCCAATTGTCTCTTTTGGTCTCTTTCTTTCTCTTTATCTCTCCACTTCTTGTCTTATTCTTTCGCTTCACTTCTCTTGTCTTCTGTCTCTCTTTGTCTTGTGCTCCCTCTCTCTCAATTTCAATTCACCGACATTTTCATTAAAAACAATTATTTCACCTTTGTTTAACCAGATAGGCCAGTTGAGAACAAGTTGGCCAAGATAAAGCAAAGCAGTGCGACAAAAAACAACAACACAGAGTTACTCATAAACAAATGTACAGTGAATAACACACAAAAAGGTATGGTGATCAGTAAACTGCTCAGACAGCTGATGCTTAAAGTTAGGGAGGGAGATATAAGACTCCAGCTTCAGAGATTTTTGCAATTCGTTCCAGTTATTGGCAGCAGAGAACTGGAAGGAAAGGCGGCCAAAGTAATTGTTGGCTTTGGGGATGACCAGTGCAATATACCTGCTGGAGCGCGTGCTACGGGTGGGTGTTGCTATGGTGACCAGTGAGCTGAGATAAGGCAGGGCTTTACCTAGCAAAGACTTATAGATGACCTGGAGCCAGTGTGTTTGTCGACGGATATGTAGTGAGGGCCAGCCAACAAGAGCATACTGTTCGCAGTGGTGGGTAGTATATGGGGATTTGGTGATAAAATGGATGGCACTGTGATAGACTACATCCAGTTTGCTGAGTAGAGTGTTGGGGGCTATTTTGTAAATGACATCGCAGAAGTCAAGGATCGGTAGGATAGTCAGTTTTCCGAGAGTATGTTTGGCGACATGAGTGAAGGAGGCTTTGTTGCGAAATTGGAAGCCAATTCTAGATTTAATTTTGGATTGGAGATGCTTAATGTGAGTCTGGAAGGAGAGTTTACAGTCTAACCAGACACCTAGGTATTTGTAGTTGTCCACATATTCTAGGTCAGAACCGTCCAGAGTAGTGATGCTAGTCGGGCGGGAGGGTGCGGGCAGCAATCGGTTGAAGAGCATGCAGTTAGTTTTATAGCATTTAAAAACAGCTGGAGGCCACGTAAGGAGTGTTGTATGGCGTTGAAGCTCATTCAACGCCATACATGATGTAACAATGTACATATTGACAAAGTGTACTTTGGAAATTGAATTCTATAACATCATAAACAAATTATCAAAATTGTCACAAATGGGATAATAAGTAACAACAATAGTCAAAGGTTGGGGGGTTGTATTAGGAACGGAAATCTTGCATTTCTCTTGAACTACTGTACCAGTCAAAAGTTTGGACACACCTATTCATTCAAGGGTTTTTCCTTATTTGTACTATTTTCCACATTATAGAATAAAAGTGAAGACGTCCAAACTATGAAATAACACATATTGAATCATGACCTAACCAAAAAAAATGTATTTGACATTTTTGTCATTTAAAATATATTATTATCCAGAGCGACTTAGTGCATTCATCTTAAGATAGCTAGTTGAAACAACACATCATAATCGTATAAAGTACATTTTCCAGCAACAAAATGTGCATCAGCAAAGTAAGTTCTAGTGGGAAAAGACAAGTAATTCTTTTTTATGGTAGGAAACGGTTTTATAGGAATTTCCTATGCTGATACTCAACTGGTCTAGTACAAGACAGTCTTCACCAACATCAGCATAGCCTACAAACCAACTACAGGTACTGACCACTCTAATCAACACAGTAGCTTCCTGCTCTTCCCTGTGGGCCTGATTCAGACTTAGGAAATTACGCCTTTCTTACCAATGCCTTTCCTACACACTTCTCAGTAGTTGATATTCAGACTTACCCTATGAAGGTGCGTACCTCGCTTTGCAGGCGTGGTTCCCTTGCTATTGCTGAATAAATGTAATTCAACTGCTGAAAAATACCTCCCGCTTGCTGGCCAAGATATTCTTGTGGAATTTCCATTCAATAGGGTTTTCAGTACATTTATCTTACGCCATCCCTTTAAATACGGTGTACCTTTTAGTTCGAGAACGGAATTATTAGGAAACAATTAAAGAAAGCCATCTAAATATAGCCATATTAGTCTATGTTTCAGCACCAATTGGTAGATTTAAAAATACTCTCATATTGTAGATTATTTAGGGTTAGGAAAGTATTTATGAAGAAAATTGTTTGGAGATGTCACGCCCTGACCTTAGAGAGCCGTTTTATTTCTCTATTTGGTTAGGCCAGGGTGTGACTTGGGGTGGGCATTCTATGTTTGTTTCTATGTTTTGGCCGGGTATGGTTCTTAATCAGGAACAGCTGTCTATCGTTGTCTCTGATTGGGAATCATACTTAGGCAGCCTTTTTTCCTTTGTATTTTATGGGTAGTTATCTTTGTTAGTGGCACTATAGCCCTAGTAAGCTTCACAGTCGTTTCTTGTTTTGTTGGCGACATTTACATAAATAAAGGAAAATGTACGCTTACTACGCTGCACCTTGGTCCGGTCAGTTCCACAACGACATCCGTGACAGGAGAGCCTTTACTCACAAAAGAAAGAAAATGGTGGTTTGATTTATTCTGAAAATTGGCACATTCAGTTCTTTAACCCATAGTAATGTTGAAAGATTAGTGTACATAGAATTATAATAGGGAGAACGGTGTACAATAGTAGGCTATACCCTCGTCTATCGCCTGCACTAACTATGGAACTGTGTGATGACACAGCCAATTATTGCACCATGCGTAGGGTTCAAACTGTTATGGCTTGGTTTGTTCCCTGCTCCATTACGATTTAATTAGCCTACATGTCTTTTTTTATATTACCAACTGTTACTAACAATCCTCAGCAACAACCACATGGCCATGACGGTGTGTAAGGAAGAAGCAAATGAAGGTAAACAATTTTTTTTAATTTAATGTAATGCTAATGTAGGCTATACCAACTGAAGGGAAATGACAGGGTAATAGAGTATTTAACATGATAGAAATAAGAAACAGTGAAAGTCGGGGTAACCTAAAGTTAAGATATTTGAGAGTGCCCATCCGTAAAAGGCTGTACAATTTAAATTCTGCATAATGGCACAGCATTTCATAATCTTTACTGTGAGAAAGTTGATATGTTGAAATGTATTCGGTCACGTGCACCGAATACAACAGGTATCATAACAAAAAAGTCTGAAATCACAAATGCTCATATTCCTGCCATCTTTCTGAGCAATACAGTGAAATGCTTACAATTAAGTCAAGGTCAGAAGACACCTCCACTGGTGTAACGGTATTGCTTCCGTCCCTCTCATCGCCCCTACCTGGGCTGGGAGAACCAGGGACCCTCTGACACATCAACAACAGCCACCCTCAAAGCATCATTACCCATCGCGCCACAAAATCCACGGCCTTTGCAGAGCAAGGGGAACAACTACTTTAAGGTCTCAGAGCGAGTGACGTCACCGATTGAAACACTATTAGCGCGCACCACCGCTAACTAGCTAGCCATTTCACATCGGTTACACCAGCACACCTACATTTCTTAGATCTCCACCCAAAACGTATAGCAGGTGAATAGCACACTATTCTCATGCTTAAGTTCAAGGTCATAATATGCGTAGAGAGAAAAGTGCATAAAAATGGAATTACATTCCATTTACATGTGCTTAACTCGGGTCAGAATCGGGCCCTTGTGAGGTAATGATGCTTACTGATGGGAGCAGTGCTGGGGCTAAAGCCTCCAATGTTCCCCTCTAAACAATAAAGAAGCTTTTTTAAAGGCAAAATTACTCTCTTTTGTATCATTCTACCATCAGTGACAAACGTATTATTTGATATGTTACAGTTTTAATTGGATGTATTATTTATGTTCTAGTTAGTTGTGTTTGTGAATGTGGGTGACCATCTTAGTCAGTTGCAAAAATCCCCCAACCAACTTCCCCTCAATATGACTCAGCTCAGTGGCTCTGTTTCCACAGTCTAAAACAGTTTAGCTAATGCGCTATCTCAACATAGTCATATGGCTCTGATAAACAGTGATATACCGTAGGTATAATAGCGTCTGCCAATGTTCATAAATACCTATATTAGATCTTAACAGCATCTGCATGAGGTGCACTTTGTATGTTTGGCGAGCTTTTAATCCCCATTAACTCTGACAGAAACATCAAGTTAATTGCAGTTAAGAGTGTTATTTACATGCCTGTTGTAAGGCTGCTTGTCATGTTATTTGTGAATTGCCATAAAATACCCCTCTTGGCTCGGACTCTGGGATCAGGAATTCCATTGTTATAGCAGACTGATAACCACATGTGGCAACACAGACACACGCAGACACACAGAAGCAGCAGACATACAAGTGACAGGGCATGCCTTGACCTGCCCTGCCCCCAGTACTTAAACTCTGCTGCTATAAATTGGGACACAGGCTAGCCTTATCCAATATAATCAAATATATACATTTATATCAGTGACCAAATGTGAAAGACATATCCTGTTCTAGGTACGCACATCCTGTTCTGCCAAGGTATGTGATAAATCATGTTAGGTTGTATTTCGAGTGGATTATCCCTTTAACTGATTTCTCTATGGCCACCAACTGTCATCCTCTGTCTTGCTCAAAATAACATGGAAGTGTATCACAGTCATGGGTGTCTGAAAGTTTTATAAATAGCATGTGTATTCATCGACATGTATGTACATTACCATTTAAAGATACAGTATTTAATTAACTTTCTTACGTAAAGCCCAATATACTTTTTTTCATTATAGAGGAATTAAGAGATATATTTATCTTTTGAAGAACATAAAATAGTGCCACAAAAGTTCCGAGATCTGGTCACTTGCCATATGTATTGATTGAATCTTTAAAAAAAATTGCCATGAACATTTGGTCAAAAAATGTGACATCACTGCTTATTCAGGTGTGTTCAAAGCAGTTTACTAAACCACAAGCACTCTGTTTTCTGAACTACCAGCAGTTTTAGGCAGTCTGAGGAGGAAGTGGATAGGTACATTTACATGAATCACAGACACTTAGGAAAGAAAACACACAGTATAAATACAGACTTGGCTCCTGGACCCCAGTCACTCACTGAGCTGGACGCCACCAAGACAAGATGGAAATCACAGCTTTACTGCTCCTTGTGGTGGTTGCTCAGTCATTTGCTATGCCTCTGTCATCGCTGGAGGAGACTGACAAGTGGCTATTAGCCGAGGTAAGCCAATTAAAGCTGTGGTTCTGATGTCCTTTTGTTTATCAATGTCTGTTTGGTGCACTGAATATTTACGTTTTAATATTGATTTTACACTTATCCTCATACTCGAAATAAGGATAAATGCGATAATGTATAGTATCAACAAAATGAGCATTGTTTTATTTAAACAAAATTGTTAATTGCATACAATATAATGAAACAATATAACCCCTCAAATTGAACCCTGTGTTTCTCTTGTGATTTTGCTCCTTAAATGACCATATTTAACAGCTACATATCATGAAGGTGTTAACTTATGTTATTGTTTCCTCTTCAGAAATACCTCCGCAAGTTCTACCACCTTCGAGCTGGACTTCAGGGAACCCCGACCCACAGGTCGTCAGATGCCATGCAGGCTAAGATCAGGGAGATGCAGTCCTTCTTCAACCTCCAAGTGACAGGGAGCCTGGACGCTAACACCCTGGAACTGATGAGCATGGCCAGGTGTGGTGTCCCTGACGTGGGGGAATACAACCACTTCCCCCGACACCTCAAATGGCAGAACACCAATGTGACCTTCAGGTGAGGCTTCTCAAACACTCTTGGTCATAGATTGTGTCATAACCCTAATTTGTGTTTTTTTTTATGGTATAGGTGTAATAATGTTAATTTACTCCACCTACACCACATGACCTTGGAATCAATGGATATTATCAGCTTTCATTACTTTGGATAAAACTTGTCAAGTTTCTCTTGAATGAAGACATGTTTCCTCTCTCTTGAACGGTCCTTCAGAATAGTGAATTATACTCCTGATCTGAAGAAGGCAGATGTGGACAGAGCTATCCGTAATGCCTTGAACATCTGGGCTGACGTCACCCCTCTGACCTTCAAGAAACTGCACGAGGGGATGGCTGACATCATGATAGCGTTTGGGACAAAAGGTAGACCAATTTCTTTATTCTGGCCTGCAGTTGATAAACTATACAGAATATATGGAGAATATCTTGATTAGTTTGATCATCTTACTGTAGTTTTGTTCAACATTCAGTGAACATTGTTTAGAATTGTGCAAGACCCTCTCATAGAATAAATTGATTGACTGCTGGCTTGCTGGCAACACTTACTGAAACCATCCTCAAACATATTTTTTTCTCTGGACATTTTTTTCTCTTTAGAACATGGAGACTTCAACCCTTTTGACGGCCCTGACGGTCTCTTAGCCCATGCCTATCCCCCTGGCAGAGACATTGGAGGAGACACACACTTTGATGAAGATGAACATTGGTCAAAAGACTCAGACGGTAAATATTTGGTACATTTATGTGGGGGATCAAGGAAAATGTATGACATTTAATCAATGATTACTTACTGACATATTTCCTCCCCTGTAGCCTACAACCTTTTCCTGGTTGCCACTCATGAGTTTGGCCATGCTCTTGGCTTGTCCCATTCTTCTGATCCTGGAGCTCTGATGTACCCAGTCTACTCCTACAGCGAGGGTTATCCATTGTCTGAGGATGATGTCACCGGCATTCAAGCTCTTTATGGTCAGTGTTCCACTTATTAACCCAAACAGAAAATAGTTACAGATAATTAAGTCAAAAGAAAAGTCAAAAGTTTGGACACACCTACTCATTCCAGGGTTTTTCTTTATTTGTACTATTTCGTACATTGTAGAATAATAGTGAAGACATCAAAACTATGAAATAACACATATGGAATCATGTAGTAACCAAAAAAGTGTTAAACAAATAAAAACATATGTTATATTTGAGATTCTTCAAAGTAGCCTACCTTTGCCTTGATGACAGCTTTGCACACTCTTGGCATTCTCTCATCCAACTTCATGAGGTAGTCACCTGGAATGCATTTCAATTAACCTGTTGGGGATGGGGGCGCTGTTTAGACTATTTATGCTAATTGGGTAATTTTTGAAACGGCTTCCCACAAAATCCTTGATCGTACAATATGCATATTATTATTATTATTGGATAGAAAACAGTCTATAGTTTCTATAGGAGTTTAAATTTTGTCTCTAAGTGGAACAGAGCCCATTCTACAGCAATTTCCCTGACATGGAGTCAGATTTGAGAAATGTTGGCCACTGTTCTGAAGTCAGTTAAAAGGGCACTGTTATTGCTATGACTATACGGACACTTCTTACGTCTTCCCCTGGATGCCTTTACGTGATGACGATTCCAATGGAGTCGATTGCGCGTTCACAGGCCCTATAAATTAAAAAACCCTGTAGCTAGCAAGTCTTTCCTTGGTGCGTAACGCGCGTGCTGGACACCGACCCGCTCCTGTTCCAAGTGTTAGTTTAGCCTGTTATATTTCTCCGGTCATCTTTTCACTCGTTATAGGAGTTAAAAACATCATAAGGTAGTTAATTTAAAGCGTTTTATAGCAATTTATATCCGTTTAGTGCGATTTTGGGACATTTATTTTTGAAACGATGTGAATAGCCGGGCACGCTTTTCAGTTCATCCCGAACGCAGTTGGCATTTCCACATGGCAAGAGGACAGCTTTCCACCAAAAGACGATTACTCCCAAGAAAGGATCCTTTGCCCAAGATACTGATGGAAGAACAGCTCAAGGTAGGACATTTTTATTATGATAAATCGTGTTTCTGTCGAAACATTTTAGTGGCTTAGGACGCCATGTTTTTTGACGTAGCTTCGCTTGGCGCAAACTGTATTGAAAAGTAAGGATAAATTAAAAAATGTAATTCCGCAATTGTATTAAGAATTAAATTGTCTATCAATCCCTGTCCACCCTATATTTTTTAGTCACGTTTATGAGTATTTATGTATAAGAGTAGATCACTGTCTAAGTGGCGCAAGGACATTTTTCTGACCAGCTTGTCTACATTTCACATTGTCTAACCATGATTTTGGTGGCTAAATATAAACATTTGCGATCAAACTCTATATGGATTGTGTAATATGATGTTACAGGAGTGTCATCGGAAGAATTCTGAGAAGGTTAGTGAAAAAATTAATATCTTTTGGCGATGTTGACTTTTATCGCTCACTTTGGCTAGAATCAATGCTGGGCTGCTATGTGCTATGTGCTATGCTAATATAACGATTTATTGTGTTTTCGCTGTAAGACACTTAGAAAATCTGAAATATTGTCTGTATTCACAGGATCTGTGTCTTTCGATTCGTGTATGCTGTGTATTTTTACGAAATGTTTGATGATTAGTAAGTAGGTAAACACGTTGCTCTAAGTAGTTTTTCTATTCCATTTGTGACGGTGGGTGCAATTGTAACCTATGCCATCTACCTGAAATATGCACTTTTTTCTAACAAAACCTATCCCATACCATAAATATGTTATCAGACTGTCATCTAATGAGTTTTTTTGTTGGTTAGGGGCTATAAATATCTTAGTTTAGCCGAATTGGTGATGGCTACTGGTGTTGGTGGACAAATAAAAGATGGTGGATTATGCTAATGTGTTTTTAGGTAATAGATGTACATCTTTACATATTGTGTCTTCCCTGTAAAACATTTTAAAAATCGGACATGTTGACTGGATTCACAAGATCTGTGTCTTTCATTAGCTGTATTGGACTTTAATGTGTGAAAGTAAAATATTTTAAAATAATATTTTTTTTGAATTTCGCGGCACTGGTTTTTCAGTGGGGGGGGGGGGGGTGTGCCGCTAGCGGCACGCTGATCCTAGACAGGTTAACAGATGTGCCTTGTGGAATTTCTTTCCTTCTTAATGCGTTTGAGCCAATCAGTTGTGTTGTGACAAGGTAGGGGTGGTATACAGAAGATAGCCCTATTTGGTAAAAGACCGAGTCCATATTATGGCAAGAACATCTCAAATAAGCAAAGAGAAACGACAGTCCATCATTACTTTAATTAAGACATGAAAGTCAGTCAATCTGGAAAATTTCAAGCGCTATGATGAAACTGTCTCTCTTGAGGACTGCCACAGGAAAGGAAGACCCAGAGTTACCTCTGCTGTAGAGGATAAGTTCATTAGAGTTACCAGCCTCAGAAATTGCAGCCCAAATAAATGCTTCACAGAGTTTAATAACAGACACATCTCAACATCAACTGTTCAGAGGAGACTGGGTGAATCAGGCCTTCATGATCGAATTGTTGCAAAGAAACCACTACTAATGGATACCAATAAGAAGAAGAGACTTGCTTTAGCCCAGAAACACGAACAATGAGATTCTTCGAAGTAGCCACCCGTTGCCTTGATGACAGCTTTGCACACTCTTGGCAAATTTTAGATTTTTGGTTCCAAGCACCTTGTCTTCGTGAGACACAGAGTAGGTGAACGGATGATTTCCGCATGTGTGGTTCCCACTGTGAAGCATGGAGGAGGTGTGATGGTGTGGTGGTGCTTTGCTGGTGACACTGTCGGTGATTTATTTACAATTCAAGGCACACTTAACCAGCATGGCTACCACAGCATTCTGCAGCAGTACGCCATCCCATCTGGTTTGTGCTTAGTGGGACTATCATTTGTTTTTCAACAGGACAATGACCCAACACACCTCCAGGCTGTGTAAGGGCTATTTGACCAAGAAGGAGCATGATGGAGTTCTGCATCAGATGACCTGGCCTCCACAATCACCCGACCTCAATCCAATTGAGATGGTTTGGGATGAGTTGGACCGCAGAGCGAAGGAAAAGCAGCCAACAAGTGCTCAGCATGTGGGAACTCCTTCAAAACTGTTGGAAAAATATTCCAGGTGAATCTGGTTGAGAGAATGCCAAGAGTGTGCAAAGTTGTCATCAAGGCAAAGGGTGGCTACTTTGAAGAATCTCAAAAAAAATATATATTTGGGTTTGTTTAACACTTTTTTGGTTACTACATGATTCCATATATGTCGTTTCATAGTTTTGATGTCTTCACTATTACTCTACAATGTAGAATGAATAGGTGTGTCCAAACTTTTGACTGGTACTGTAATTCCACCCACTAGAGTCCTATTTTGAAACGTTCATTATGCGGTTCATTCCTTTAGGCCCGAACCCCAATCACAGGAAAGTGAAGCCCAAACCAGATGCCCCAAACAAATGTGACCCCATGTTGAGTTTTGATGCTGTTACTGAGCTCAGAGGAGAAACAATCATCTTCAAAGACAGGTAGGGAGTGTCCATTCATGAAAACTTTTTTTCTGCACAAACTATCAGCTTAAAATTGACAAAATGTATGTGCGTTGATGTTTTCTATTTGATGACAGGTTCTACTGGCGTCTCCATCCTCAGTTTGCAGAGCCTGAGCAAACCCTGATCAAATCCACCTGGCCCTCCCTCCCCAACAAAGTGGATGCTGCCTATGAGTACCCTGAGAAAGACATGGTCTTCATATTCAGTGGTGAGTTACATGCTGGCAACACTGTTCACATAGTCCTCTGTCATTCTGAATATGCAATTACAGTTCTACTTTGCTCATTTTCGTCACATATACAGTAGATATCTAATAAAATTGATATCGGTGCAAGAGACATAGGTTAATTTTGTTGACAAATTGTAATATTTTTCCAGGTATTAGAATGTGGGCCCTGAACGGCTACAGCCTAGTGGAGGGCTACCCCAAATACATCCATCAACTGGGACTCCCCAAGGCCGTGCGGAGGGTGGATGCTGCTGTGTACATCCCAGACACCGGCAAGACCCTTCTGTTCTCTGAAGAGCAGTTCTGGAGGTAGGACGGTATGGTCTGGACTGGTCTGGTCTGGCTTGGTCTGGACTGGTCTGGCTTGGTTTGGTCTAGTCTTGTTGAGAGATGTTATCTGCAAACATAACTGTTCATTATAGGTTATAGTCTTGGTTGTCTTATTGACAGTTATGATGAGAAGACTAACACAATGGACAGTGGCTTCCCAAGATCCATTGAGATGGATTTCCCTGGAATGGCAGAGGAGGTGGATGCTGCCTTATATAAATATGGTATATCACAATCACTCATTTCAATAATATTCTTATGTAGTTTCCGTTGCATTTGCTTTGAATATATAATAAATAGCTCTCTCTAACAAATTCATCCTTTCTTTCTCCTTGCAGGATATTTGCATTTCTTCCATGAACATACACAGTTTGAATACAGTTACAGTGCAAGGAAGGTCATTCAGATTGTTAGGACAAACTCTTTTCTCAACTGCTGATCCACTGGTGGAGAACTACTGTTATTTTATGGGAAACGTACCAATAGGTAATTTGTGCTGGACACCTGTTTGTTATTGTTATCTGTAACTCATCTCAAAGTACGCTGGAAAACTGCATGTAAAATGCATGTCTGAAGACTGAAGTAGGTGTAATATTTATTGGGAATGGGAAAATGGTTGGCTTATGCATCGAACAAATGCAGAAACCACTATGCAGGGTCTTGCTTTAGGGTATCAGAAAATGTGCATCATATTCACATTACTTGTTATAGTATTGAAGGGTGGGATAGAAACCACTCTGATATACTGTAATTGCATTTCTCTCTGTATGTAAATGTTACTTGGGGAAGTTACAGTAATGCGTTGCAGATCCACCAATAGGTGGCATTCAAGAACACCAAATCTAGAGTATGAGCTAATAATGCTTTTTATGGACTGTGAATGTTTTTACTACTAATCTTAATGACACATTTTCATGAATAAAATGATACGTGCAAATGGTATTGTGTTTGTGATTTAAATACTCTATAGCACATATGTCAGAGTCAAGGCCCGCGGGCCACATCCGGCCCGCGAGAAGGTTTTTTACGGCCCCTGGGATGATCTTGATTTATTATTAGAACCGGCCCGCAGACCGCAGCAAGCCGGCAGCCCGCAGATCTTTTACACGCACCAATACTACATTTCCCACAATGCAACGGTGACGCACCGAGCAGTAGGCTGCTTCATTTCAATATTTATTGGCACAGCAGTCGTCAGCATCACAGTAAAATTAACTTTCAGATACCCATCAAAAATGGCAAAACGGAAGGTGGACACTGAGAACCGGGGGTTTCAAACAAGGTGGGAGTCGGAGTATATGTTCACGGAGGTAGCTGGAAAACCTGTGTGTCTTCTGTGTGGAGAAAGTGTGGCGGTACTGAAAGAGTATAATCTGAGACGACATTATGAAACGAAACACGCGGACAAAAACAAGAATATGGACATGGAACAAAGGCTACAAAAGGCAGAGGAATTAAAACGAGGCCTCAAATCTCGACAGGCTCTGTTCAAAAAAGCCAAATCACAAGGCCAGGCTGCTGTCAAGGCCAGTTTTATTTTGGCAGAAGAGATCGCTAAATCAGCCCGGCCATTTACGGAGGGGGATTTCATCAAAAACTGCATGATTAAAGTTTGTGACGAAGTTTGCCCAGAAAAAAGGCAACTCTTTTTAAATGTGAGTCTGAGCAGAAACACCATTGCCGAGAGAGTAGACCAGTTGTCCATCAATCTAAAAGAGCAGCTTGTGAAAAAGGGAAAAGATTTCATTGCATATTCCTTGGCTGTGGATGAGAGCACCGACATTTCTGACATTGCCCAGTTGTCAATTTTCATCCGCGGAGTGGACTCCAGCCTAAGCGTGACAGAGGAGTTTTTGGCTTTACGTCCTATGCATGGCACAACTACGGGGCATGATTTGTATGAAGAGGTGTCAAGATGTGTAAATGAGATGGAGCTGCCTTGGGAAAAACTCGTGGGTTTGACAACCGACGGAGCACCTGCGATGTGTGGACACAGGAGCGGACTGGTGGCGAAGATACGGGAAAAGATGCAAGAGGAAAACGCGACAGGTGAGCTGACAGCTTATCATTGTATCATACACCAGGAAGCGTTGTGCGGTAAAGCCTTGAAAATGGAGCATGTAATGAGCATCATCACGTGCACAGTTAACTTTATCAGAGCCAAAGGTTTGAATCACCGCCAGTTCAAGGCATTTCTGACGGAGTTAGAAACGGAGCATGGTGATTTGCCTTATCACACAGAGGTGCGATGGCTAAGCCAGGGAAAGGTGCTTCAAAGATGTTTCGAGCTTCGTGAGGAGATTTGTCTGTTCTTGGACAGCAAAGGGAAAGACACAACACAACTCCGAGACGAAATGTTTCTGTGTGAAATGGCTTTTCTGTGTGACATTACGAGTCATCTGAATGCAATGAACTTGCAGCTGCAGGGTCGGGATCATGTCATCTCTGATATGTACAGTACAGTGAAGGCATTTAAAACCAAACTGACTCTGTGGGAGACGCAGATGCGGAAAGAAAATTTGAGCCACTTTCCCAGCTGCCAGACCATGAAAGAGAAGCTCTCTACCAGTGCGTTCCCGAGCGCACAGTTGGCTGATAAAATAGGTATGCTTGCCGCTGACTTTCGACGCCGATTTGCTGACTTTGAAGCACAAAAAAGCAGGTTGGAACTGCTCGGTAACCCATTTGCTGTTGACGTGGAAAGCTCACCACCAAACCTCCAAATGGAGTTGATTGACCTCCAATGCAATGATGCACTGAGGGCAAAATATGCGGCAGTGGGTGCTGCGGAGTTCGCCCGTTTCCTCCCCGACACAATGCCCCAGCTGCGCATCCAGGCTGCTCAAACGTTGTCTATGTTTGGCAGCACATACCTGTGTGAACAACTGTTTTCTTTGATGAACCTGAACAAAACATCACACAGAAGTCGACTTACTGCTGAACACCTCCACTCAATTCTGAGGATTTCCTCAGCTCAGAGCCTTACCCCGAACATTGATGAACTTGTGGAAAAGATGGGACACCACCAAGTATCACCCTCAACCTCAAACAAGTGAACATTACTGTGCAATCACATATTTAGAGTTTTTACTCAGTTCAAGTTTAAAAGTTAAAGTTTAATATTTGTTTTCACTGCATGTTACTTCTCCTTAAACAAAGTGTTGTTTTTGATTAATAGAATTTTGCACTTTATTTTATTGTATTTCAATCCAATTATATTTTAAAAATATTTCAGTTGAGTGGATGATAGAAAATTGCTATTATTGTTTTTTTCTTTGAAGTAAATTTAGCCCACTTTTGCTAAAATAGAAAATATAGGCTACTGATGGTGCCTTGAATACCGGTTTCTTTCATTTAATGTTCATGTTATGGGGATTTTTATATAAAGGAAATTTGTCTTTTGTGTCTGTTGAAAATTAAAGATTACTGACAGAGCCATAAGAAAATATTGCTTTATTTATCTGATCATATTGGAATATATTTGTTAGGTTTTCAGTAGGTTCAATTAGGTTCACTAGACTATATGCGTCATTTAAAAAATTTTCAATGAACATTCGAACAGTCCGGCCCTCGGCTTGTAGCTAAATTTTTTATTTGGCCCTCCGTCCATTTGACTTTGACACCCCTGCTCTATAGCAACATTTAGAGTGAGACGTGTAGGCCCACATCATACTCAAAATAAGATTTTTCTGTAACAAGACAAAATGCATCTGTTTGGAAAAAAATATGGTAAGAGACATGATACATTTGGTAAGAGATGTAGGAAAATAGATATAGGGATGGGAATTTATGGGACATTTACATTTAAGTCATTTAGCAGACGCTCTTATCCAGATTGGATTGGAAAGTTCATACATATTCATCCTGGTCCCCCCATGGGAATTGAACCCTGGTCCCCCCGTGGGAATTAAACCCACAACCCTGGCGTTGCAAGCGCCATGCTCTACCAACTGAGCCACACGGGACCACGTTCTACACTGGGTGCTTGTTTTGGCAGGCGTTGTCATACTACCACAGAGTTTGATCTTGGATCATTGTGGTCAGGAAGTATACAAAATAGATAGAGCAGACTGCATAAAAGACTGCTTATGAATCACAAGTGCACACAAACCACCTACACAGCACCATGCCACGGTATTGAGTAACCAGCCACAACTGCCAAAATACTCCCTCTTTGTCATCAATACTGTAACAGGGATGACTTGGCAGCTGAGTTGGCATAGCTCTGCCATTCTGTTGTACATATTGACTTTCCCGGCCCTCCCTGCTTGTTTTTACATGGATACATCCTTGTATTGCCATTGGCCAGACAGCAGTTGTAAGTTTACACCACAAGAGGGTGCTACGTCCACAACGTTTCCTGCAAGCTCAGTCTGAATCAGAGGAGGCTGGTGGAAGGAGTTATAGGAGCACGGGCTCATTGTAATGGCTGGAATGGAATTTATCCAACACATCAAACACATGGAAACCGCATTCCATTCCAGCCATTACAATGAGCTAGTCTTCCTATAACTCCTTCCACCAGCCTCCTCTGGTGTGAATGGTTGTTTACCGTGAGCTCAGTATGAATGGTGGTTTACTTTGAGCTCAGCCACCCAAACAAAAATGGCATACTCTGAGTAACATGTGTCACTTAAATGCTGTGATTCTTCCAAGAAAATCTCTGCGTGTTAAGATGCAGCCACAGACCCACATACTATGCATCTTAGCTCAACTATGGGAAAATTGACAACCCTATCAGTGCCAAACTGTAGCAGCTTATGTTGCTCAAATGTTTTAGTTCGTTCTGTCAAGCCTTCTATAGCCTACACCTGTAGTAAAAAGTATAAATCAAGTCCATTGACAAAAACATATATGTTAGAGTGAGCAAATAGAGATTAAATCTAGTAGTTATATCCTTAGTACATGTTCTTGAGCTGAACTGATCAGAATGGTATATATGATGCATCAGTGAGTCAGCATGAGGCTTCTGAGGTCCAGACAGGCTCCGAGACTCTCCAAGGTGGAATAGTTGCGATCTAAGACTCCCAACAAAAATAGCAATGAAGCTTGTGAGTTTAAGAAACTTAATCTTTGGGCCGGACCATGTGGATGCAATTACAGAGCAGGCCCCTAGTCTTCTCGTTTCCTCGTTAGCTGCGTCACTGATTACTCTCAGACGAGCTCTGTTGTTGGCCGGTGGTACTTCCCTCTCCCCCGACCATAGCTAAGAAGATATAGGAAAATATCCATAAGGTCTCAAAATGATACAAAACCGGTCATGGTTCATATTGTTACCATCCTGATTCTTACTGATATTGACCATTTACTGTCTGTCATCAATGTGGAAATGTAACATGTAGCGTGATAACACAATGAAACACCTAAAGAAAATAACTTTCAAATGAAGGAATGAGTTGTGTTAAGAAAACACCTCAGACAGAGTAAAGACCCACAAATAGTTAACTGCATGGATGTGTTCTATTGTGTCCTGCTGGAAGTAACTCCAGTCTTGGCACCTCTGATGGAAACCAGATGGGAGGAAAAGAGAGAGAGAGAGAGGCCATACAATCTCAGGATGTGTCCCTTTTCCTTAGGAAAAATCCCATCTCAGACCACCACTACTGAGAGTGATGCAAGCTCTTTAAACTTCACCCCCCCCCCCCCCCCCTTCCCCGCAAGCAACACAGTTGGTGGAACTGATTATTTTGACTGTGAGTACGCATCAGGCCTGCTAGATTAGATAGGGTCTGGAAAGAGGAGAGAGTGTGAGGCATTCCTAGACAACAAACCAACATAACAACCACATAATAACATAACTCGCTTGTGTAATCAATTTGTCTGAACTATTAAATCACCCCCTCTTAACATACAGTACATGTTTTATTCATGTTTCTGTCATCTATGTAGTTTAGTATTTTGTATGGAACAATTTTTCACCACACATCAAGATCCCTATCAGAAATTAAATCTCTGGGGTGACAGGTAGCCTAGTGGTTAGAGTGTTGGGCCAGTAACCGAAAGGTTCCTAGATTGAATCCCTGAGCTGACAAGGTAAAAATCTGTCGTTCTGCCCCTGAACAAGGCAGTTAACCCACTGTTCCTAGGCCATCATTGTAAATAAGAATTTGTTCTTAACTGACTTGCCTAGTTAAATAAAAAAATAAAAAATCTAATTGATTTGAATAAAGCCTGCCGGATTACAAGTACAAACATTTATGCACTCACTACTCTAAGTCGCTCTGGATAAGAGCGTCTGCTAGATGACTAAAATGTAAATTGAATGAGATTATAATCTGCTGTATTCTGCAATACACATACCTGATGTGTACTGTATACAATGCCCTTCAAAAAATGTATCCTCAAATCAAATTTTATTTGTCACATGCACCGAATGCAACAAGTGCAGACCTTACAGTGAAATGCTTACTTACAAGCCCTTAACCAACAATGCAGTTTTAAGAAAATACCCACAAAAAAATTAAGAGATAAGTTTAACAATTAATTATAGAGCATAAGTAAATATCAATATCGGGGCTATATACAGAGGGTACGAGTTCAGAATCAATGTCAATGTGTGGGGGTACCGGTGTTGAGATAATTGAGGTAATATGTACATGTAAGTCAAACCAAATTTATCTGTCACATACACATGTTTAGCAGATGTTAATGCTAGTGTAGAGAAATGCTTGCGCTTCTAGTTCCGACAGTGCAGTAACATCTAACAAGTAATCTAACAATTCCCCAACAACTACCTAATACACACAAATCTAAAGGGGTTGAATGAAAATTTGTACATGTAAGTACATGGATGAGCGATTGCCCGAGCGGCATAGGCAAGGTGCAATAGATGGTATAAATACAGTATATACATGTGATATGAGTAATGTAAGATATGTAAACATTATTAAAGTGGCCTTATTTAGAGTGGCATTGTATAAAGTGACTTGTGATCCATTTATTAAAGTGGCCAGTGATGGGCTCTCAATGTAGGCAGCAGCCTCTCTGAGTTAGTGAATGCTGTCTGGGCCTTGAGATAGAAGCTGTTTTTCAGTCTCTCAGTCCCAGCTTTGATGCACCTGTATTGACCTCGCCTTCTGGATGGTAGCGGTGTGAACAGGCAGTGGCTTGGGTGGTTGATGTCCTTGATGATATATTTGGCCTTCCTCTGACATCGGGTGCTGTAGGTGTCATGGAGAGCAGGTAGTTTGCCCCCGGTGATGTGTTGTGCAGCACCACCCTCTGGAGAGCCTGACAGGATGCTCTCGATTATGCATCTGTAAAAGTTTGTCAGGGTTTTGGGTGACAAGCCAACTTTCTTCAGCCTCCTGAGGTTGTAGAGGCGCTGTTGCGCCTTCACATCACTGTGTGTGCGGGTGGACCATTTCAGTCTGTGATGTGTACACCAAGGAACTTAAAACTTTCCACCTTCTCCACTGCTGTCCCTTCGATGGGGATAAGAGGGTGCTCCCTCTGCTGTTCCCTGAAGTTCACGATCATCTCCTTCGTTTTGTTGACATTGAGTGAGAGGTTGTTTTCCTGACACCACACTCTGAGGGCCCTCACCTCGTCATTGTTGGTAATCAAGCCCACTACTGTTGTGTCATCTGCAAACTTGATGATTGAGTTGGAGGCATGCATGGCCACACGGTCGTGGGTGAACAGGGAGTACAGGAGGGGGCTGAGCACGCACCCTTGTGGGGCCCCAGTGTTGAGGGTCAGCGAAGTGGAAATGTTGTTTCCTACCTTCACCACTTGGGGTGGACAATCAGAAAGTCCAGGACCAATTGCACAGCGTGGGGTTGAGACCCAGGGCCTCCAGCTTGATGATGAGCTTGGAGGGTACTATGGTGTTGAATGCTGAGCTGAAGTCAATGAACAGCATTCTTACATAGGTATTCCTCTTGTCCAGATGGGATAGGGCAGTGTACAGTGTGATGGCGATTGCGTTGTCTGTGGACCTGTTGTGGAGGTATGCAAACTGAAGTGGGTCTAGGGTGGCCGGTAAGGTGGAGGTGATATGATCCTTGACTAGTCTCTCAAAGCACTTCATGATGACAGAAGTGAGTGCTACGGGGCGGTAGTCATTTAGTTCAGTTATCTTTGCCTTCTTGGGTACAGAAACAATGGTAGACATCTTGAAGCATGTGGGGACAATAGACTGGGATAGGGAGCAACTGAATATGTCCGTAAACACACAAGCCAAGTGTTCTGAGCATGCTTTGAGGATGTGGCTTGGGATGGAGTCTGGGCCATCAGTCTTGCGAGAGTAAACACGTTTAAATGTTTTACTCACGTCAGCCACGGAGGGGGGGGGGGAGGTGCGCAGTCCTTGTTAGCGGGGCAGTGATGGTGGCACTGTATTATCCTCAAAGCGGGCCAAGAAGGTGTTTAGTTTGTCTGGAAGCGGGACGTCGGTGGCTGGTTTTCTTTTTGTAGACCGTGATTTCCAGTGGACCCTGCCACATACGTCTCGTGTCTGAGCCATTGAATTGTGACTCCACCTTGTCCCTGTACTGGCATTTTGCTTGTTTGATTGCCTTGCGGATTAAATAACTCCACTGTTTATTTTCAATCATATTCCCAGACCTCTTTCCATGGTTAAATGCAGTGGATTGCGCTTTCAGTTTTGAGCGAATGCCGCCATCCATCCAGGCAACCCTTGCTCTAATTTCGTCTACCTTGTTGTCAAGAGACTGAACATTGGCTAGTAGTATAATCGGGAGCAGTGGGTGATGTGCACGCCAATGGAGCCTGACCAGGTGGCCGCTTCGTCTGCCCCATCTGCAGCGCCGTTGTTTTGGGTCAACTACTGGAATTAGATCCATTGTCCTGGGTCCTGGTCCGAACAGTGGATCTGCTTCGGGAAAGTCGTATTCCTGGTCTTGATGTTGGTAAGTTGACGTTGCTCTTATATCGAATAGTTATTCCCAGCTGTATGTAATAGACTTAAGATTTCCTGGGGTAACAATGTAAGAAATAATACAGAAAAAAACAAAATACTGCATAGTTTCCTAAGAACTATGTGGAAGGTGGAGTTATTAAAGTGACTATAAATAGATAATAACAGAGAGTAGCAGCAGCGTTCCGGGGGGGGGGGGGGCAATGCAAATAGTCTGGGTAGCCATTTGACTAGCTGTTCAGGAGTCTTATGGCTTGGGGGTAGAAGCGATTTAGGAGCCTCTTGGACCTAGTCTTGGCGCTCCGGTACCGCTTGCGGTGCTGTAGCAGAGAGAACAATCTATGACTAGGGTTGCCTTGCGGTCAGAGGCTGAGCAGCTGCTATACCAGGCAGTGATGCAACCCGTCAGGATGCTCTTGATGGTGCAGCTGTAAAACAGCTGATTTTTTGATGATCTGAGGACCCATGCCAAATCATTTCAGTCTCCTGAGGGTGAATAGGTTTTGTCGTGCCCTCTTCATGACTGTCTTGGTGTGCTTGGATCATTTTAGTTTGTTGGTGATGTGAACGCCAAGGACCTTGAAGCTCTCAACCTGCTCCACTACAGCCCCGTCGATGAGAATGGGGGCAAGCTCGGTCCTCCTTTTCCTGTAGTCTACAATCATCTCCTTTGTCTTGATCACGTTGATGGAGAAGTTGTTGTCCTTGCACCACACGGTCAGGTCTCTGACCTCCTCCCTATAGGCTGTCTCATTGCTGTCAGTGATCAGTCCTACCACTGCTGTGTTGTCAGCAAACTTAATGATGGTGCTGGAGTTGTGCCTGGCAGTGCAGTCATGAGTGAACAGGGAGTACAGGATTGGGCTGAGCACGCATCCCTGACTACCCTTACCACCTGGAGGCAGCCCGTCAGGAAGTCAAGGATCCAGTTACAGAGGGAGATGTTTAGTCCCAGGGTCCTTAGCTTAGTGATGAGCTTTGAGGGCACTATGGTGTTGAACACTGAGCTGTAGTCAATGAACAGCATTCTCACATAAACTCAGCAAAACAAGAAACGTCCTCTCACTGTCAACTGCATTTATTTTCAGCAAACTTAACATGTGTAAATATTTGTATGAACATAACAAGATTCAACAACGGAGACATAAACTGAACAAGTTCCACAGACATGTGACTAGCAGAAATTGAATAATGTGTCCCTGAACAAAGGAGGAGGGTCAAAATCAAAAGTAACAGTCAGTATCTGGTGTGGCCACCAGCTGCATTAAGTACTGCAGTGCATCTCCTCCTCATGGACTGCACCAGATTTGCCAGTTCTTGCTGTGAGATGTTACCCTACTCTTCCACCAAGGCACCTGCAAGTTCCCCGACATTTCAGTGGGGAATGGCCCTAGCCCTCACCCTAAAATCCAACAGGTCCCAGACGTGCTCAATGGGATTGAGATCTGGGCTCTTCACTGGCCATGGCAGAACACTGAAATTCCTGTCTTGCAGGAAATAAGGCACAAAACGAGCAGTATGGCTGGTGGCATTGTCATGCTGGAGGGTCATGTCAGGATGAATCTGCAGGAAGGGTACCACATGAGGGAGGAGGATGTCTTCCTTAATACGCACAGCGTTGAGATTGCCTGCAATGACAACAAGCTCAGTCAGATGATGCTGTGACACACCGCCCCAGACCATGACGAACCCTCTACCTCCAAATCGATCCCGCTCCAGAGTACAGGCCTCGGTGTAATGCTCATTCCTTCGACGATAAACGCAAATCCGACCATCACCCCTGGTGAGACAAAACCGCGACTCGTCAGTGAAGAGCACTTTTTGCCAGTCCTGTCTGGTCCAGCGACAGTGGGTTTGTGCCCATAGGTGACGTTGTTTTGCGGTGATGTCTTGTGAGGACCTGCCTTACAACAGGCCTACAAGCCCTCAGTCCAGCCTCTCTCGGCATATTGCAGACAGTCTGAGCATTGATGGAGGGATTGTGTGTTTCTGGTGTAACTCGGGCAGTTGTTGTTGCCATCCTGTACCTGTCCCGCTTGGTGTGATGTTCGGATGTACCCCTCCTGTGCAGGTGTTGCTACACATGTTCTGCCACTGCGAGGATGATCAGCTGTCCATCCTGTCTCCCTGTAACGCTGTCTTAAACGTCTCACAGTATGGACATTGCAATTTATTGCCCTGGCCTCATCTGCAATCCTCATGCCTCCTTACAGCATGCCTAAGGCACGTTCACGCAGATGAGCAGGGACCCTGGACATCTTTCTTTTGGTGTTTTTCTGAGTCAGTAGAAAGGCCTCTTTAATGTCCTAAGTTTCCTTCTTTTGCTGAGTTTTGGTATTCCTTTTGTCCAGGTGTGAAAGGGCATTGTGGAGTGCTGCTGATCTGTTGGTGCGTTATGCAAATTGGAGTGGGTTTAGGGTTTCTGGGATAATAGTGTTGTTGTGAGGCATGACCAGTCTTTCAAAGCGCTTCATGGCTACAGACGTGAGTGCTACGGGTCGGTAGTCATTTTTGCAGGATACCTTCGAGTTCTTGGCCACAGGGACAATGGTGGTCTGTTTGAAACATGTTGGTATTACAGACTCAGACGGGAGAGGATGAAAATGTCAGTAAAGACACATGCCAGTTGGTCAGTGCATGCTCGGAGCACACGCCCTGGTAATCCGTCTGGCCCTGCGGCCTTGTGAATGTTGACCTGTTTGAAAGTCTTACTCACATTGACTGCGGAGAGCGTGATCACACAGTTGTCCGGAACAGTTGATGCTCTCATGCATGTTTCAGTGTTACTTGCCTCGAAGCGAGCATAGAAGTTATTTAGCTTATCTGGTAGGCTTGTGTCACTGGGCAGCTCTCGGCAGTTTTCCCTTTGTAGTCTGTAATAGTTTACAAGCCCTGCCACATCCGACAAGCGTCGGAGTCAGTGTAGTACGATTCGATCTTCATACTATATTGACGCTTTGCCTGTTTGATGGTTCGTCGGAGGGCATAACGGGATTTCTTATAATCTTCCGTGTTAGAGTCCCGCTCCTTGAAATCGGTAGCTCTACCCTTTAGCTCAGTGCGAATGTTGCCTGTAACCCATGGCTTCATGTTGGGGTATGTACGTACAGTCATTGTAGGGAAGACTTCCTCGATGCACTTATCGATAAAGCCAGTGACTGATGTGGGGTACTCCTCAATGCCATCGGAAGAATCCCGGAACATATTCCAGTCTGTGCTAGCAAAACAGTCCTGTAGTTTAGCATCTGCTTCATCGGACCACTTTTTTTATAGACCGAGTCACTGGTGCTTCCTGCTTTAGGTTTTGCTTGTAAGCAAGAATCAGGAGGATAGAATTATGATCAGTTTTGCCAAATGGAGGGCAAGGGAGAGCTTTGTACGTGTCTCTGTGTGTGGAGTAAAGGTGGTCTAGAATTGTTTTACTCTAGTTGCACATTTAACATGCTGATAGAAATTAGGTAAAACTGATTTAAGTTTCCCTGCGTTAAAGTCCCCGGCCACTAGGAGTGCCACCTCTGGATGAGTGTTTCCCTGTTTGCTTATGGTGGTATACAGCTCATTGAGTGCGGTTTTAGTGCCAGCATCGGTCTGTGGTGGTATGTAGACAGCTATGAAGAATACAGATGAAAACTCTAGGTAGATAGTGTGGTCTACAGCTTATCGTGAGATACTCTACCTCAGGCGAGCAAAACCCAGAGACTTCCTTAGATATCGTGCACCAGCTGTTGTTCACATATATGCATAGGCCCCCGCCCCGTGTCTTACCAGTGGCTGCTGTTCTGTTCTGCCGATGGAGTGTATAACCCACAAGCTGTATGTTCTTAATGTCGTCATTCTGCCACGACTCGGTGAACCATACAATATTACAGTTTTTAATGTGGGATATATGTGCTTTCAGCTCGTCCCATTTATTTTCCAGCGATTGAATATTAGCTAGCAGGACGGAAGGCAAGGGCAGATTAGCTACTCGTCGCTCGTCCTCACAAGGCACCCAGATCTTTTTCCACAAAATCTCAGTTTCCTTCTCCAGCAAATCATGGGGATCTGGGCCTGGTCGGGTGTCTGTAGTAGTATATCCCTCCCGTCTGACTCATTGAAGAAGAACTCTTCGTCCAGTTTGAGGTGAGCAATCACAGTTCTGATGTCCAGAAGCTCTTTTCGATCATAAGAGATGAACAATGCGAAAAAACAAACAAAATAGCATGCTTGGGTGAAAGCCGATAAGACGGCAGCCCTTCCCTCCGGCTCCATCGTGACAAATGTTTTATTTAAAAAAAATGGTACGGAGTCAGTGTGCGGGGGTACAGGATAGTCGAGATTATTTGTAAAGTAATGTCAATGTTGATAGTCGGTTGGCCATTGGATTAGTTGTTCAGAAGTCTTTTGGCTTGGGGGTAGAAGCTGTTAAGGAACCTTTTGGTCCTAGACTTGGTGCTCCGGTACCGCTTGCCATGCGCTAGCAGAGAGAACAGTCTATGACTTGGGAACTGGAGTCTTTGACAATTTTTTGGGGCCTTCCTCTGACATCGCCTAGTATATAGGTCCTGGATGGCAGGAAGCTTGGCCCCAGTGATGTACTGGGCCATATGCACTACCCTCTGTAGTGCCTTACGGTCAGATGCTGAGCAGTTGCCATACCAAGCTGTGATTCAACCGGCCAGGATGCTCTCGATGGTGCAGCTGTAGAACTTTTTGAGGATCTGGAGACGCATGTCAAATCTCTCCAGTCTCCTGAGCGAGAAAAGGTGCTGTCGTGCCCTCTTCGCAACTGTCTTGATGTGTTTGGACCATGATAGTTTGTTGGTGATGTGGACACCAAGGAACTTCAAACTCTCGATCCGCTCCACTTCAGTCCCATTGGCCCTCCTTTTTCTGTAGTCCACTGTCGGCTTCTTTGTCTTGATCACGTTGAGAGAGAGGTTGTTGTCCTGGCACCACACTGCCAGGTCTTTGACCTCCTCCCTATAGGCTGTCTCATCATTGTCAGAGATCAGTCCTACCACTGCTGTGTTGTCAGCAAACTTAATGATGGTGTTGGAGTCGTGCTTGGCCACACAGTCGTGGGTGAACAGGGAGTACAGGAGGGGACTAAGCACGCATCCCTGAGGGGCCCCAGTGTTAAGGATCAGCGTGGCATATGTGTTGTTCTCTACCCTTACCACCTGGGGGCGGCCCGTCAGGAAGTCCAGGATCCAGTTGCAGAGGGAGGTGTTTAGTTCCAGGGTCCTTAGCTTAGTGATGAACTTTGTGGGCACTATGGTGTTGAATGCTGAGCTGTAGTCAATGAATAGTTAATTCTAATATGATGCTGACAGAGCCAATAGCTCTCTTTCCCATCAGGCCCAGCCCAGCCAGCTGGACAGGTCATGCTCTCTGGAGGCAGTTGGAAGGAAATGCTAACAGCAATTTTAAACGCTATCCCTGAATAAGACCCATAGAGAAGAGCCAGAAAAGAGACATTGTGAGTTGTACATGACATTATTTTCCCCAAAATAGGGCTTTGACTTTTGACTTGAATTTAAGAGAGTATTACAGACATCTCATTCACAGAGGCAACGTGGATTATTTTAATACATTAGCGTTATCAGCTCTGCTTTATCATGCATAAATACATTATTATTTGATCACAGGCAATAATGAGTCACCTGTGTAACAAACTCATTGGGTCATGAGGAACATTCTAATTTGCCACTTTGCCCATGTTCAAAGTCGTAACACTACTGCCATCGTCTTCCAAATGGTAACATCCTGCATGAATTTGTTTATTCAGAAATGCACTTTTTAAAAGTTTTCTTTAGTGAACAGTAGGTCAGAACAGGTTGGTTACCAGACCCAAACAGTCTACATACCAGCCCGTTTGTTCGTCCCAGTTTGAAGGCTAGAGTTTGGTTTAGGCTGCTGATAGTGACTCTGCTTTCATGTTGATAAAGAAAACCTTCAGTGAAGGGAGAATCGCTGGCTAAAAACTCTCAAAGACACATTCTTTGACGTTCTTCGCATGTTCCCCACAGACACATCAATCAGAGATTATCCTGAACAGAATGTTAACAAAGTGGTGAGTCTCATTGGCTCAGTTACTCAAATCAGAGGGATCTTCATAGGCTAGTGTACAATAGTTATTGTAGTACTTTTATTATAATGGCAAATCAAGTTTTAAATATACAAAGGAAGTGTCTGGCATGGGGATTTGTGGTTGAAATCCCTGTGAACTGCTCTTTGGCCTTCGGCTAAGAATTTGGAAGGCTAATTCTCATCCGCGTACTATTATTCAAAACTATGTATAAAGGCCATACAAAACAAATAACAAAGATTGGATTGGAGGTATCTAACAATGTGAGCTGCATTCCAAAATGCAGCACTGGTCTCCAGCCAATTTGGTTTTGGAATGAAATATGATCAACATAACGTTCATGTAGTGGCAGGTAGCCCAGCGGTTAGGAGCGATGGGCCAGTAACCGAAAGGTCGCTGGTTCGAATCCCCAAGCCGACTAGGTGAAAAATCTGTTGATGTGCCCTTGAGCATGGCACTTAATAATGATTGTTCCTGTAAGTTGCTCTGGATAAGTGTGTCTGCTAAACTGATGACTGGATACCATAGCCTACATTGTATCTAATGTCACAGAAATTAACACCAGAAAGCAAACCACACAAGTCCAGTAAGTCTGTTGTAGTTGTCTGACACGACAATGGCACGTCCTCACAACCCGTAACATAGTGTGTCAGCTCCCATTGTTGCCCTGCATAGAAGCCCTAAACATTGTGTTCATTCACCCACTGTTTCCTGCCAGGCAGCAAACAATATCAGGTTGGCCTGTGCTGTCTAAACAAACCCCAGCTTTATGAGGAAAGAAATATCCTTTCCCCTTGAACTGCGGCAATCCTCTAAGGCCATACAAATCCTGCAGTTTACAGAGAACCATGGAGCAATAAGCTATGTGAGCTAAATGAATTAGCTGCTTCAATAAATCTCTGCTCTAGAGGATCTGTCCGTTTTAAGGTCAGATTGCATCTGTCTGATAGCGGTTCAAGCGAGCGTGGAGAAGTTAATAAAGACACCCTGGTCTTGCATGCCTGAACTAATTACACACCCCAAAAGCTCCCTCCCTTTGTAGTAATTACATCTCAGAGCCAAACCACTGTGGCACAGGAGCCCGTGGAGGACACAATTATTACCTCTCTGGCCTATTTCAATCAACCCAAATAACCAATAAGGATAATAAGAACCCTTACCCTATAAAAGTCTTATGAGCAGGTCAGAGGTAGATGATGTGCACACACCTGCTCGGGTGCTGTATCATTCCCACAGTCCGTGAGAATAAGGTTTTTGCAGCTTCTTTGCCAATCTATTTTACCCTCCCTTGTTACAGCTGTATTATTGTGCAAAAGGTGATAAACTGTCCTACATGAAATAGGGCAGTGTAACCAATTTCTCCACAGGACCTGCTACAGTGGGTCATTTACTGACTGTTTAGAGTCATGTCTGAAGCCTTGAGCTGCCTGATTGTGTTTCTGATCGTATCGTTTTAGCTCTCTCACAGGAAACAGAAAACAACCCTTCATGGCTTACATGTCCCAATTTCAACTCCAACAGAGGTAACCGTAAAAGGGCAAATGTATTCATGTAGTTTCTTCTTCTACTGTACTGTATGTGTCATTGTAGTAGGGCTAAGAGATTCAAAAAGTGGGTCATCCATCAACACATGGGCTAAAGCGGAACAAAGAAGGCACTTCATGTGTGATTATTAATAGGCCAGCTCCTTGGATCTGATCTACCCGTGGGTTTAACATCATCACATTTCCTATTCACATGACATTAGAGACGGAAGAGGAAGCGAGATCTCAATCACTCCTTTTTTTCTGGTTCGTATACAGTCAATGAACTAAGCAGACCAGACCCAGCTGCTAATGCATTGGTGCCTATGGGAAAGCCATCCTTTAAGCAGACCAGACCCAGCTGCTAATGCATTGGTGCCTATGGGAAAGCCATCCTTTAAGCAGACCAGACCCAGCTGCTAATGCATTGGTGCCTATGGGAAAGCCATCCTTTAAGCAGACCAGACCCAGCTGCTAATGCATTGGTACCTATGGGAAAGCCATCCTTTAAGCAGACCAGACCCAGCTGCTAATGCATTGGTGCCTATGGGAAAGCCATCCTTTAAGCAGACCGGAATTGTGACATTTTTCTTTCAATCGTAAACGGCCTGAGTTATCCACCATCTTTGTGGAATGCTTCTCTGTCTCTCTTGCTGAGATTCCCTAAAAACACACCACTTCGATTCAGCTACCACCAGAAGTCAATTTTTTTGCAGCAGGTTAGGAGAATTAGGTTCAGGTTATGAAAGGGTTAGTGAAAATGCTCTACTAATCTGCTAGGAAAAGACACTTCCAGTTGTAGCTGTATCGAAGTGGCATGTTTTTAAGGAGTCCCCTCTCTTGTTGGCAATAGATGTATAACTTCCTACTGTCAGGTGACCGGCCAATCAAAATCCTCATCCATGCTGTATCACATCCGGCCGTGATTGGGAGTCCCATAGGGCGACGGACAATTGGCCCAGCGTCGTCCGGGTTTGGCCGGGGTAGGCCGTCATGGTAAATAACAATTTGTTTTTAACTGACTTGCCCAGCTAAATAAAGGTTAAATATTTTTTGTTGTTGTTATAGTCAAGCCATATCCAGAGGCAGAGATTATGTAGATAACTGGGCGATTGGTAAGGGTGCTGCTGTGGTCTTTAAAATATATTTTGCCAAAACATGACATTAGTTCAGTGCAATACAAATGCCAATACGATATATTGTATGTATGCAGATAGCTACTTAGCAACCACTCCTAGACATCCAGGTTACAGTATGATCATTTTCTGTGAATTCCACATTATGTTACTCTATTTGTCAGATGAAGACACTGTCATAGAAAGTGTAATGAAAATCTTCACATTTACTGGGAAGCATTGGTTTTTCTCAGCCAGTGAATCCATAATGCATGGAGCAAATGGCCAGCTGTGTGTGTGTTTGTGTGTATCTTATATTTTAGAATCCATTATGAGGTGCCCTGGGGATGTTGAACATGTCTCCAGAGGGTTCAGTAAGCAAATCACTGCTGCATTAAAACATCCCAGGAGAGTTGAGCCTTTGGCTCACTGATCTGTGCTCTATTGGGCTACCCTGATACAGTAGTTCTTAGTGTCATGACCCCTCATATACCTGAACCTTTTATATTGCCCTGGAGAGACATGTGGGTATCATTCTATTTCAAAACCAAAGATAAAGTAACAACCAAGGTACTCAGCAAATTGAGTCACTGGATTACATACATGTAAATAAATGGTAGAGAAAAGTTCAAGACTCCTTTGTGACTCTCTTATGACTAATTTATGCTAAGCTGATTAGTTGTATTTGGATTGCAAATGTTTTTTGTAATTTAACACCGTTCAGGTTGATCCTGGCAGGCTGACCTGAGGGAGGTAGCTGTGATTGACAGCCCTCCAACCACCCCGCCTCCAAATTCCTGCTCTCCAGGAGATGGACAAATGGCCCAGACATCTGGAACTGGTTTACTAAATGGGGCAATCCGCAGAGGGCCAAACTCTCAGAAAATCACATTTGCTCTTCTTCTTCTCTCTCTCTCTCCCTCCTTGGTTGGCAAAAATATATCTAAGAGTATAAACTGAAGCAAAATCATAGCAAGCTTTTCCTACAAAGCCGTACTTTTCCAGAGCAGGATGTTGTAATATAGGAGATGTAATCTGGAGTAAACCTTTTGTGGAGTCAAACTTCTTTTGGCTCTGTCTTTGGCACACGGGTCTCTTAGAATTTCAAAGGACTGTGCTTTGGCAACCACTGCAAGGAGCTGAGGGGATATCTGAATGCTCTCTGTGTCTTTAAGGAGGAGCACACAATGGAACACTCTCAGAGCACAGAGATCTGTGGAGTTACAGCCAGCCGCCATTACACAAAGTCAGGCCGTTCTCCTCCTTTCCCTCTCCCCTTCTCTTTCCCTCTCACAGACTTCATACATCAGTCCACAGTATCATGGTTCCCTGCCTGGAACTAGTGTCTCTGACTGCTTCTGTTTAAGGACCTCTCAAGACCACTAGTGTGTGTGCGTTTACAGGAGGAGTTTCAAGTAAATAAAGGAAGGATGTTAGGCAGCATGTGAAAGTAAATATAGTGCTGCGCTAGGCACTGAGGAAGACATAAGTGCTATTGTTACAGGACACACCCTGTGAGTCAGTAAAGCACACAAAATGAAATCACATGAATCCAGCTCTATGAAATACAGGGAATTCTGTGAAATTGTGAAACCCTTTTGGAGTGACAACAGTGTGGTGCGAGTTGAAACCCTGACAGTTTATTTATTTTCATATACAGACACACCTAGCAATTGTGGAATGCCACAGGCTGTTGGGGACAGGGTAGTAAACAAAGTTTAAAATTATTAAAAGTTAATACATTTATGTAAAGTACACAGATGTGTAGAATAATCCATCTATTTTACATCTATACAAAGTTATACACCGAATGAACAAAACATTAAGAACACCTGCTCTTTCCATGACAGACTGACCAGGTGAATCCAGGTGAAAGCTATGATCCCTTATTGATGTTACTTGTTAAATCCACTTAAAATCAGTGTAGGTGAAGGGGAGGAGACAGGTTAAATAAGGATTTTTAAGCCTTGAGACATGGATTGTGTACATGTGTCATTTAGACGGCGAATGGCAGAACAAAATATTGAAGTGCCTTTGAACAGGGTATGGTAGTAGGTGCCAGGCGCACCAGCTTGTGTCAAGAGCTGCAATGCTTCTGGGTTTTTCACACTCAACAGTTTCCCATGTGTATCAGAATGGTTCACCACCCAAAGGATATCGAGCCAACTTGACAACTGTGGGAAGCATTGGAGTCAACATGGGCCAACATCCCTATGGAACGCTTTCAACACCTTGTAGAATCCATGCCCCGACAAATTGAGGCTGTTCTCAGGGGTGCAAGTCAATATTAGGAAGGTGTTCTTAATGTTTTGTACACTAAGTGTATACACTATTGATAAAGAACTCTAAAACAAGGCAGATGTTTAACATTCAAAACAGTTCAAGTGCAGTTATGTCTCTTTCAGTCCATAGTATACCACAGGGTGAGCAACCAAGGCAGGTGTTCAAACATGCAGTTGTTGTTGGACAGAATATCTGAAGGATTTTGGCCAATGTAGATCCAAAGTCGATGCTGTAGAATAGCTGCGACATTTATAACATTTCAAAGTAGGGTGAATAATACAATGCATCAAATACATCACGTATAGTGTTTCAGTTAAAACACACTTCTCTGTCAGAAGAGATAAGAAAATACAGGACGAAACATGTCTGTTTCTAATAAACTGCCTGGAGACAATTTTATGTTTCGAAATAAATGGTCACGGTCATGGGAGACAGATTCAATAACAGAGCAGCAAAAATCCTAGGTGACGTTCAAGAATTTGTTTCTGCATTGATTTTTTCAGATCACATTTCAACCCGTTGTGTAACAGCTCTTTGAAACAGAACAGGCAATGTTGACTTCCAGGTCTTAGGCCATGTAAACATGACTGAGGAAGATAGCAGGAGAATTTGTCCAAAATAATATCTGATTGAAATGATAACTAGACATCCGAGGAGGGTGGTGCGAGGAGCTATAGGAGGACAGGCTCATTGTAATGGCTGGAATGGAACATGGTCAAACATGTGGTTTCCATATGTTTGATGTGTTTGATAACATTCCAGATTTTCAACTCCAGACATTACAATGAGCCTGTCCTCCTATAGCCCCTCTCACCATTCTCCTATGCTAGACATACATAACTACATACTCTACATAAGATGTTTACCTTTTGGTCTGACATAAGAGTGGTCCTTGCACAGTAATGTGCATACTGATGATTGTTATGGAACATAATATGTTTCCTAGTGGCTGAGGAATCTTTTTTAGTTCCAGATCCTAAAATCTCCTTAAAAATTGAAAGAGGAAAAGCTAAATGGTTTGAAGATAATATCCATCAATGCTATTGCTAGCTTGTTACTGTAATTGAAATACATGATTTATGCATAGCAAGCATGACATGATAGTGTATCAACAGTGGATTGAAATAAATACCTCAGGCCTTCGGGATAAAAGCAAAACACACAAATTTAATTAAAATTTAAACAAAACTGTTCAAATAGTAATTATCATGTTTGACGGCAATAACAAAAAGTGTTCTTTGCATATAGTGGTATAAGGCACAGTTTTAGCACTAATGTGTTAGCTAGATGTCCATACTGAAGGCAACAATCCCAACACAATCACGGCACAATGCCTTTAACGTCACAGGTTAGCACCTCGTCATGTTTCTGTTCCTGTCCGAGCTGCCTGTGAAACTGGCCCTGCTTTTGAGCCCTCCAACAATGGATATTCTGGCCCAGGGTAATACTCTTGATGCTTGGCAAGTGACTTAGCATGTTATTTGGCAATGACGTTACACCAGAGTTGGACAGATTGAGCTCCTGTAGAGACACAAGTCCACTGAACACAGCTGGGCTCAGTGTCTTTAGCTTGGCATTGTTGGACAGGTCCAAGACCTGAAGGTTCTGAAGGCCTCTGAAACTGTTAGGCTGGATGTCAGAGAGCTCAGGAAGCGCACTGAGGGATAGGTGAACCAGGTCCTTGAGGTCCTCAAAGGCCCCCTCCTCAATGCGCAAGATTATGTTCCCATCCAGGCTTAGGTCCCTCAACGGGATGCCTTTTAGCTTGGGCACGGCCCTCAGCTGATTGGCTGCTAGAGTCAGGCTCTGGACATGTAGCAAAGGGCTCCTAGAGGAACTCCTGGAGACCACCGTCAGCTGGTTGTGGGACAGATCCACGTTGATTGGCTCTCCGTGACCTTTAGTGATGAACATATCGAGGTCAAACTCCCGGAAGTGGTTGTGGCTGAGGTCCACCTCGGCCAGAGGGAGGCCAGAGAAGCAGCCCTCATCCAGGCCCTCCAGGAAGTTGTGGCTGAGGTCCAGAGACTCCAGGTAGCGCAGCCTGGACAGGGCCTTGGGGCTGACCATGGAAATGCGGTTGTTGCTGAGGTCCAGGCTGACCAAGGTGGTATAGCCAGGTCCAGAGAGCATGTTGTCGGTCAGCAGGGACATGGAGTTGGAGGACAGGTCCAGGTGGGCCGTGTCCAGGGGGATGGGGATGGGGCTGGTGCCCACTCCCCTGCAGTCCACCCTGGTCAGGCTGAAGCTGTCGAACAGGCCGAAGCTCTCCACTTCACAGTGGCAGCTTGGGTGGCAGTTCTTCACAGCTCCAGCCTGGCCATGGACAGCCAGGAGCAGCCACAGACTAACACACAGGGGGAACGCCATCATGCTCTGAAGGGGACACAAATACAAAACAAAGATGTTACTTTAATGTATGTTTGGGCTATAAACAAATGATATATTGTAGTGACTAGCAGATATCTGAGAAAAGGTCAATGGAGAGATACATGGAATACGTGACTAGTAATCTAATGTCTTCCATTCTTTCAAATGAAAAGGAACAGCTAATTGGATATTATTCTGTGACCCAAAATAAACAAACACAGTATATGGGTCATTAACAGCACTCTGCATCATCCAGTGAACAGAGCAACATCCTGATAAACTAGAGGAGATTGGGGCTCCATAGACACTACAGGGAGTAAAAAATCTCTGTGAATCACAATGATATGCACTCCATTACAGGGATACATTAAGGATATAAATATATACAGCTAGCGTTAAACACATCATGCATAAATATAATCTCTACATACACATTAAATACAAAATAAATATGACAAATGTGGTAATGGCCATAAGTGACTAATTTATTTTTTATTTAGTAGACACGTTAGCAGTATTCCTTCCCTCAAGCCGCTTCTCTGAACAACGTAACAAAGATTACTCCCGGAACAGACAGTAAATGTAGTGTTAGAAAACTGTAATGTAGAGTTTTTCCCTTTCAAAATGCCACCTGTTACCGGAAACACGTCAAGCTTTCCTTGCAACACACACCAACAGCCCTAATTTCTCTTTTCTTCGGGCTCCCAATGGATTTGACCTCATTTTCTTGATCAAAGAGCTCATTTCCACTTCTTTTTCTTAGTTTACAACACAAACTATTCCTGGTTGTGAGGATGCAAAAGGAGACATCATCACTCAAGGTCCTTATAATATCTGTGTCTCATCTCTAAAAGTGCTTACACTGGGAAGAAGGAAATGTGACTTTAGGAGAGTCATCATCAGTCTGCTCCAAGCAGACAGTTCTGTATTAAGATGTCTGAGACACCAGTAGCTACTCATTAGAAAGTTCACATTTACATCTTAAGTACTGTGTGTCAAATGGCACGCATTAATGACTACCGTATCCAAAATAACAACGGAATGTCAGGCAAAACAGCTAACCCTGAAAACATGTAAATATGTTTAATAACCAAGCAATAACTAAAACAGAACAGGCACTTCATACCTCGATTTTCTGTTGTTGTCACTAGTCTCCTGTTCACTCCACAGCGCTAGATATCAGACTGAGAAGAAGGCTGGTGGTTCACAGGACTTTTGTTTCCGAACCCACCTAACCCGCGTCCTTTGTGGAGGTAAATGATCTGCTCCTAAACCTATTAGTTCACTTGGCAGCAACACTGCCATAATGAGCAAAGCACATAGTACCCACACGCAACACATGGAAATTGTGCAAAGGTTAAAGGGGCAATCAGCAGTTTTACTTAGAAATTAATGATATGTACCCATTGAGTACTTTAAAAGAACATAACTTAGAAATGCCTCATGAGCTTAGTTCAACTGTTGTACCCCATCAGAACCCAAAATATAAGCTTGTTTTACTCCAATGTTTGTAAACAAAGTAAATGTAAACAAACACTGCATTGCCTAAAAACATTGATAAAACTATAATTTTGATGTCATGGATGGTCTGTCCTATAACTTAGTCTTTGAATTTGAGAGTGGTAACATTTTTTTAGCCCCATCCCAACCGCTTTTTACCAAAACAGTGGTGGGGAGTCCGGTTTGATATTGTTTAAACAGCTCATTGCTGCTTTAACAATTGTAGTTGTATAACAACTGAATAAGCGTTCACTGGTAAGGACGTGTATACCCAAGCATGACCCAGCAGAAAAGCCATTGAAGGGTTGATCATTAATTTGTGCAGTGGGCCAAGGTTAGGTACTGTATAGTCCATGGAAGGTTGTCACATCAAGCTTTCGTGCAGACAAATTACCCTCTAGTGGCCTCATGGGTGGAAGGTTATTACTTTGCCAAGATAATGCATCCACCTGACAGGTGTGGCATATCAAGAATCTGATTAAACAGCATGATCATTACATAGGTGCACCTTGTTCTGGGAACAAAAGGCCACTAAAATGTGCAGTTTTGTCATACAACAATGCCACAGATGTCTCAAGTTGAGGGAGTGTGCAATTGGCATGCTGACCACAGGAATGTCCACCAGAACTGTTGCCAGATAATTTAATGTTAATTTCTCTACCATAAGCCTCCTCCAATGTGGTTTTAGATAATTTGGCAATACATCTAACCAGCCTCACAACATTTCCCAGTTATTCCATGGCCTGCAGGTTTGGGATGCTCTGGATCGTCGTGTACGACAGCGCGTTCCAGTTCATGCCAATTTCCAATACAGCCATTGAAGATTAGTGGGACAACATTCCACAGGCCACAATCAACAGCATGATCAACTATGTGAAGGAGTTGTGTCGTGCTGCATGAGGCAAATGGTGGTCACACCAGATACTAACTGGTTTTCTGATCCATGCTCCTACCTTTTTTTAACCTGTTGAGGCTAGGAGGTGCTGTTGTCACTATTTATGTCAATCGTGTAATTTTTGAAACGGCTTCCTACTAAATTCTTGATCGTACAATATGCATATTATTATTAATATTGGATAGAAAACAGTCTCTAGTTTCTATAGCCGTTGAAATTTTGTCTCTGAGTGGAACAGAACTCATTCTACAGCAATTTCCCTGACATGGAGTCAGATTTCACACATTTTGGCCCCTGATCTGGAGTCAGTTAAAAGGCCACTGTTATTGCTATGAGTATACAGACACTGCTTACGTCTTCCCCTGGATGCCTTTACGTGATGACGATTTGAATGGTATCGATTGCCCAATCACAGCCACTATAAAACAAAAACACGTGTAAGTAGGAACTCTTTTCCAGGTGCGTCAGGCGCGCGGAGGACACCGACCTGCACTTTTTCCAAGCACTAGTGAAGCCAGTTATATTTCTCCGGTCATGTTTCTACTCGTTATAGGAGTTAAAAACATCATAAGGTAGTTAATTTAAAGCGTTTTATAGCAATTTATTTCCGTTTAGTGCGATTTTGGGACATTTATTTCTGAGACACTGTGAATCTCTGGGCACGGTTCCAGTTCATGCCGAACGCAATGGGCATTTCTACATGGCAAGAGGACAGCTTTCGACCAAAAGACGATTAGACCCAAAAAAGGATTCTTTGCCCAAGATTCTGATGGAAGAACAGCTCAAAGTAGGAACAATTTATTATGATAAATCGTGTTTCTGTCGAGAAATGTTAATCGCTTAGGACGCCATCTTGTTTGACGTAGCTTCGCTTGGCGCAAACTGTATTGAAAAGTAGGGATAATTTAAAAAATGTAAATCAGCGATTGTATTAAGAATTAAATTGTCTATCAATCGCTGTCCACCCTATATTTTTTAGTCACGTTTATGAGTATTTATGTATACGACTAGATCACTGTCTAATATGGCGCACGACATTGTCTGACCAGCTGGGCAACTTTTGTCATTGTCTAACCATGATTTTGGTGGCTAAATATGCACATTTTCGAACAAACTGTATATGTATGTTGTAATGTGATGTTACAGGAGTGTCATCTGAAGAATTCTGAGAAGGTTAGTGAAAAAATTAATACATTTTGGCGATGTTTACGTTATCGCTCTCTTTGGCTAGAATCAATGCTCTGGTAACGTTTGCATATGTGGTATGCTAATATAACGATTTATTGTGTTTTCGCTGTAAGACACTTAGAAAATCTGAAATATTGTCTGTATTCACAGGATCTGTGTCTTTCGATTAGTGTATGCTGTGTATTTTTACGAAATGTTTGATGATTAGTAGTTAGGTAAACACGTTGCTCTATATATTTATTCTAGTCCATTTGTGACGGTGGGTGCAATTGTAAACTATGACATCTACCTGAAATATGCACATTTTTCTAACAAAACCTATCCTATACCATAAATATGTTTTCAGACAGTCATCTGATGAGTTTTTTTCTTGGTTAGTGGCTATCAATATCTTAGTTTAGCCGAATTGGTGATAGCTACTGGTGTTGGTGGACAAATAAAAGATGGTGTCTTATGCTAATGAGTTTAGCTAATAGATTTATATCTTTACATAGTGTCTTCCCTGTAAAACATTTTAAAAATCGGACATGTTGGCTGGATTCACACGATCTGTGTCTTTCATTAGCTGTATTGGACTTTAATGTGTGAAAGTTAAATATTTAAAAAAAAATTTTGGGGGGAATTTCGCGGCTCTGCCTTTTCAGTGGAATGTGGGGGGGGGGGGGGGTGCTGCTGCTAGTGGCACCCCAGTCCTAGACAGGTTAACAAGGTATCTGTGACCAACAGATGCATATCTGTATTCCCAGTCATGTGAAATCCATAGATTAGGGCCTAATGAATATACACTGCTCAAAAAAATAAAGGGAACACTTAAACAACACAATGTAACTACAAGTCAATCACACTTCTGTGAAATCAAACTGTCCACTTAGGAAGCAACACCGATTGACAATAAATTTCACATGCTGTTGTGCAAATGGAAGACAAAAGGTGGAAATTATAGGCAATTAGCAAGACACCCCCAATAAAGGAGTGATTCTGCAGGTGGTGACCACAGACCACTTCTCAGTTCCTATGCTTCCTGGCTGATGTTTTGGTCACTTTGGAATGCTGGCGGTGCTTTCACTCTAGTGGTAGCATGAGATGGAGTCTACAACCCACACAAGTGGCTCAGGTAGTGCAGCTCATCCAGGATGGCTCATCAATGCGAGCTGTGGCAAGAAGGTTTGCTGTGTCTGTCAGCGTAGTGTCCAGAGCATGGAGGCGCTACCAGGAGACAGGCCAGTACATCAGGAGACGTGGAGGTGGCCGTAGGAGGGCAACAACCCAGCAGCAGGACCGCTACCTCCGCCTTTGTGCAAGGAGGAGCACTGCCAGAGCCCTGCAAAATGACCTTCAGCAGGCCCTAATTTAGCCCACAGCAGTAAAATGTTGTAAGAGTTATCAGGTATGTTAATCCTAGATTGCCTACAAAGGATACAGAAGGTTATTATGTAACAGGGGATGTTGGATAATCAAAAAGGAAATCTGGAATAGTTTAGATTCAACATGAAGACTGATGTGGTAAGCTGCCCAGAAACTCTGATATACTCAACTGGAGCTGTTCATGTTGTGTGGCAGTTGAGTCAGTTTATTCTATTAATGTAAAAAATAAATAATAATAATCATGCAAGTTTGTACAGAATTTCAGTAATGTAGCAAAATATCATCCCGCAAAGATCCATCTTGGATTTCCATATATACTAAACCAAAATATTAACACAAGATTCAATAATTTAAACGATTTTACTAAGTTACAGTTCTTATAAGGAAATCAGACAATTGAAATAAATGTATTAGGCCCTAATCTATGGATTTCACATGACTGGGCAGGGGCGCAGCCAGTCAGAATGAGTTCTTCCCCACAAAAGGGCTTTATTACAGACATAAATACTCCTGTTTCATCAGCTGTCTGGGTGGATGGTCTCAGACCATCCCGCAGATGAAGAAGCCGGATGTGGAAGTCCTGGGCTGGCGTGGTTACACGTGGTCTGCGGTTGCGAGGCCGGTTGGACGTACTGCCAAATTCTCTAAAATGACGTTGGAGGCGGCTTATGGTAAGGAAATTAACATTCAAATCTCTGTCAACAGCTCTGGTGGACATTCCTGCACTCAGCATGCCAATTGCACGGTCCCTCAAAACTTGAGACATCTGTGGCATTGTGTTGTGTAACAAAACAGCACATTTTAGAGTTGCCTTTTGTTGTCCCCAGCACAAGGTGCATCTGTGTAATGATCATGCTGTTTAATTGAACCTTTATTTAACGATGCAAGTCAGTTAAGAACAAATTCTTCTTTACAATGAGTCTACCGGGGAACAGTGGGTTAACTGCCTTGTTCAGGGGCAGAACGACAGATTTTTACCATGTCAGTTTGGGGATTCGACCCAGCAAACTTTCGGTTACTGGCCCAACGCTCTAACCACTAAGCAGCTTCTTGATATGCCACACATGTCAGGTGGATGGATTATTTTGGCAAAGGAGAAATCCTCACTAACAGGGATGTAAACAAATGTGTGCACAACATTTGAGAGAAACAAGCTTTTTTTGCATATGGAACATTTCTTGGATATTTTGTTTCAGCTCATGAAACATGAGACCAACAATTTACATGTTGCGCTTAAATTTATGTTAAGTATAAATAGCTCAGCTTCCCCGTCTTGAGTTGTGCCACTCTGTCCTCGGTGTGTGAAAGAGAGAGAATGTGTTTTCTTTGGATTTGTTGACTCAAAGCCGGAATCCCCCCTCCTATACAAGATAGGGCAGATAGCCAAAATAAGTAGAAGATATCAAATGACGGTGTATTTCCCCATTAAACAAGATCAATAGATTTATTATGCTTCTGGTTGCCACAAATCAAAGATAAGATATGTATCTTTCATGAGGTTTTGTTTTCACAATACTAGATGAACTTTTACTACTCATTTGTTTCCATTTTAATAAAAACAATTACTTCAACAGGGAATCATCCTCCGCCATCTTCCCATCCCACGTTTACAAGCCTGCATACTCCCCAGACACGGACTACACCCTGCCGCTATGACATCGCTTGTCCATATATGTATATATTCTTAATGCCATTCCTTACTTAGATGTGTGTGTATTGGGTATATGTTGTGAAATTGTTAAATATTACTGCACTGTCGGAGCTAGAAGCACAAGCATTTCGCTACACCCGCAATAACATCTGCTAACCATGTGTATGTGACCAATAAAATGTTATTTGAGTGACTAACTTTATTAGAAGACAGATGAGGGGGCAGTCTAAAGACATGCAGTGGGAATATGTGGCTAAAACGAAGTGCTCATTTAGTTCAGAAGTCTATTCTACTACATTGGTGCTAGCTAGTGTATTTTCCCACTCTCTTCATTGTCCATGTATGTTGTCCATGAATACATCTGCTGCTCTTTTACTGGGGATATTGAAATTATCCACACCAGGTGTTCCTCTCATCCTTTCACCAATAAATTACAGCAAACAGTAAATGGCTGTTAGCCCAGACTTACAATCAGCCCACTATAATTACTTGACAACTACGGCTGTCCACGCCTCAACTCTCCACAGGGGAAATTGTAGACCACAAACACATCTCACTTTTAGGATCTTGTCTTTCAACATGCTTATATCCTCAAAAGACACCATATACATTTCATCTGACTTTCCGTATTCTTTAACGCTCAACATGTGAGTAATGCTAAGCTACAGTGGGGCAAGAAAGTATTTAGTCAGCCACCAATTGTGCAAGTTCTCCCACTTAAAAAGATGAGAGGCCTGTAATTTTCACCATAGGTACACTTCAACTATGACAGACAAAATGAGAAAATCACATTGTAGGATTTTTAATGAATTTATTTGCAAATTATGGTGGAAAATAAGTATTTGGTCACCTACAAACAAGCAAGGTTTCTGGCTCTCACAGACCTGTAACTTCTTCTTTAATTAAGAGGCTCCTCTGTCCTCCACTCGTTACCTGTATTAATAGCACCTGTTTGAACTTGTTATCAGTATAAAAAACACCTGTCCACAACCTCAAACAGTCACACTCCAAACTCCACTATGGCCAAGACCAAAGAGCTGTCAAAGGACACCAGAAACAAAATTGTAGACCTGCACCAGGCTGGGAAGACTGAATCTGCAATAGGTAAGCAGCTTGGTTTGAAGAAATCAACTGTGGGAGCAATTATTAGGAAATGGAAGATATACAAGACCACTGATATTCTCCCTCGATCTGGGGCTCCACGCAAGATCTCACCCTGTGGAATCAAAATGATCACAAGAACGGTGAGCAAAAATCCCAGAACCACACGGGGGGACCTAGTGAATGACCTGCAGAGAGCTGGGACCAAAGTAACAAAGCCTACCATCAGTAACACACTACGCCGCCAGGGACTCAAATCCTGCAGTGCCAGACGTGTCCAGGCCCGTCTGAAGTTTGCTAGAGAGCATTTGGATGATCCAGAAGAAGATTGGGAGAATGTCAGATGAAACCAAAATATTACTTTTTGGTAAAAACTCAACTCGTCGTGTTTGGAGGACAAAGAATGCTGAGTTGCATCCAAAGAACACCATACCTACTGTGGAGCATGGGGGTGGAAACATCATGCTTTGGGGCTGTTTTTCTGCAAAGGGACCAGGACGACTGATCCGTGTAAAGGAAAGAATGAATGGGGCCATGTATCGTGAGATTTTGAGTGAAAACCTCCTTCCATCAGCAAGGGCATTGAAGATGAAACGTGGCTGGGTCTTTCAGCATGACAATGATCCCAAACACACCGCCCGGGCAACGAAGGAGTGGCTTCGTAAGAAGCATTTCAAGGTCCTGGAGTGGCCTAGCCAGTCTCCAGATCTCAACCCCATAGAAAATCTTTGGAGGGAGTTGAAAGTCCGTGTTGCCCAGCAACAGCCCCAAAACATCACTGCTCTAGAGGAGATCTGCATGGAGGAATGGGCCAAAATACCAGCAACAGTGTGTGAAAACCTTGTGAAGACTTACAGAAAACGTTTGACCTCTGTCATTGCCAACAAAGGGTATATAACAAAGTATTGAGATACTTTTGTTATTGACCAAATACTTATTTTCCACCACTTTTTTGCCCCACTGTATGTGGGAACTGGGAATTATGGTATATTGCATTTTCCAGTGTAATTTGATGTCCTGGCATCGGAGGATGGTTTGAGCCTCATTAGAATAGGTCTATGTAGGCCTTTGCAATGTTGCTCATAGCTGATCTCTGCAGCTCAGACAGCAGGTCTATCACAGTTCAGAAGCATTCTCCATGTGATGGAGTACACTACCAGAAAAAAAGGGTTCCAAAAGGGTTATTTGGCTGTCCCCATAGGAGAACCCTTTTTGGTTCAGATAGCTCCTTTATTTCCCTAAGAGTGCATTTTACCAGCTAAATCCCAAAGTCAAAGCCTACGAACAATTTAATTAGGAGAGATTGTGTGGGCACGCTAATCCATTTAAGCCAAATTAATGCATGACATTAAGAAGAGCCAGGTTTAATGTGAGCTTGAAGTAGTGCAGAAAACAGTATAGGCTAGTCTCATCAGGACAACAAGTCTTCAGTTTCCATGATTAATAGGATTGAACTATTGCACAGGCTATATGTCAGTGTTGTCACCGTAGGGTTAAAGTTTACAAAGCATTTCAAGACTTCAAAAGTGATCTTATCTCAAGATGAGTTCCACACCATCTGTTGTGAAGATCCAGCTAAATGACTCAATCCCAATTATATGGAAACGATGGGCACAAATTTGATAATTTCAGACACTAATTTCATAATTTCAGATGGGCCTATCTTTTCTATTCATTTGGTATTGAGGAATACACAGTATGGTGCATGGGTGGCATTGGGTGAGTCCCCCGTGGATGGTGGTCTCTGAGCCCTCTAGCTATGTCACAATGGGACGCCGGAATATCGCGTCCTAGCGTCAGCGGACTATGATTTAGTTTAAAACATATTATATAGATATGGCATGCAATTATCTCAATATTAAACCTATTTTGAGTCATGAAAACTTAGATTTAGACTGAATTCTTCAAAAAGTAATAATCGTTAAGCCATGGCAATGTCTTGCTTGCATTCTTTAAATAAAGTCTGATTCAAAGCCCTGTGCATGCATTTCCACATCGGGTGACTAAACGCCCCCTAAACTATTCTAACTTGTTCACACATTTCTGACATACCTTTGCCATGAAATAGGAATTTAGACCGTTAGCTCTCCTGGACAATCCAGGTTACTTCACCACGCCAAGGAATTTTGCAAGAGACTCAACCTCCGCTCCCATTTTTGTAAATCCCATATCATTGTGCGGTTCAGGCAAATTAGAGATTTCTTGCGGTTTTATATTAACTGGCAGTGCTGCAACTATCTATCCTGACTTGAGGTCGAGACGAGACTCCCCAGACTTCTTCGTAGAGCACTGAAGTCCAGATAGGTTTCCGCCAGCATCGCTTTGAAGTCGGACACGAAAGAGGCGCACTCCAGTGGCGAGACTGTTGCTTCGGCGACCGACATGAAATGATTCTATTGTTACAGATACTCTATGAAGAATGTTGTGCAATAGAGCCCCACAGTGGAGGTGTCGTAATACCCATAATACATAGGGGTCAAACAGGGAAATTGTTCCAAATGTATTTCCACCATTAATTTTCCCCATAGGGGATTTTAGAAACGCTTAAAATAACGGCTGTGTTTCGTGTATGCTTACACCAGTGTGACGTTTGGATGACCATGCAAATCTCTCGCAGGCAAGGTGACTTTTCTCAATATTTTTGGCTCCATTTACTCTCAGATTCGAAAAGTAGACATCATGCAAAACTACAAATCCCTGCAAGCTCCTGCACATCATCTCTAGCCGACACCTTTGCTAACAGGTATTATGTAAATTAAAAACTTTCACAAGACAGTTCACAGAATTGTTCATTTAAAGAAATGTAGCCAATTTATTGATTACTTCATTTAGCTAACATTAGAGAGTTAATCTAGAGATGATCATCTATGCCTCGAATCGACAGTCTCGTCCAGATCATCTTGACAAATGTAGTTCTTTATAATAGCCACATTAGCAGCTAATGTGTGTGTGTGGGGGGGGTAAATTCAGGCAAATATATTGATAAATGTCACCTTGTCCTAGAGAGAGATTTACACGGTTATCAAAACATCATGCAGGGTAAGCCTACACGAAACACAGCCCTTATTTGAAGTGCTTTAAAATCCCATAGTAAAAAATGGTGGGAAAACGATTGGAACCATTTCCCCGATTGACCGCTAGGTTTTATGGGTATTATGACTCATACTGTGGTACTCTATAGGATGTCTGTTTTTACTCGGGCAATGATGGGGTTCTACTTTAGGAAATATAGCCCTTTTGGCTAAAATAAATTGAGAATATTTTTTGGTACTTGCACACCTTAGGGAAAATGTGGCTGATGATGAAAATGGAAAATAGGAAACCCCAAATAGATAATAGATACTGTAAGCTACAGACAGTAGGCTATCTAGAAACCCTTTATTAGTAAGGGAATGCTTAACAGAATTTCACAATGTTATGTAGCCTTTAGCCTAAATCTTAAGATAGCTTTTAGGAAATCTAAGTAATAAAAGGCTAAATATTTAGATTGGGCAATGGCAAACGTCCCCAATAATGTAGACTAATGGATTCCATGCTTTTAGTTTTTTATATGTACTGCAGCCTCAATGTGGTGATGAAGGCCATCCATAGCAACTGACAAATGGTTGATGTAGACATAAACAACAGGGGCTCTGCTCTGGGTGGTAACAAAGCTTTAAGAGGAAGCGAGAGGGATGGGAAGGCCAAGTGGGAGAAATTATGATCAACATCTGCTGCAGCACAATACTGGGCTCCCCACTGTCCACCTGTGGGTTCTGGGCTACATTCATTGTTTTCACAGTATGATGACAGAGAGTGGGCCCCAACACACACACATAACTACAGACAGATGAAGAGGCAGGTATGAAACATATTGAAGTTGAGAGAGAAAACAATATGTTTATTCAACTGTGGGCTTACCTTCTTTTTTCGCAGAAGTGGTCTTGTTGTCAGCAGTATTTGGGAACCTGGCCGCATCTATCCTCTAACTGGACTTGTTCAGGTCTGTAAAAATAAACAGCTGAAGGTGAGATTAGAAGGTTGCCACAAACAGTTTGTGTACTAGATCCATTTGTATGCCGAATTTGTTTCAAGGATAAATAATTTGCTGACTGTCGTCAGAAAACATTGGTAGTAACAGTCCCCAAAAATATCCCTCCCTCCCCATCTGTCACTTTCTATTTGGCAGTGAATGGTGAAGTGTCTGGAAGAGTTAGAATAGTTCCATAGAGAACCGTGTGATTTTGGAATCCTGTTAATTTATTAGGCGATGTTCAGTGAATGAGACCCTTGTGTAGCTAATTATGCTATCTGTGGTGAAAGTTTTGCTATCAGAATCTGTAGGGATGGGGATGCTTGATTGTTAGACAGATAAAAAAGTTACTCCAGCTAAGGTATGGGGCTGGAGAAATGTAACCACACTTAAACTGTATATAACCACCATAACTATGGACTGATGGTCCATGAGATTGACATGGTTTGAAACACACAGTATTTTGAAGCAGGGATTTGGCTCCATCTAGTGAATGTGAGTGAAAATGACTGCTCACTGGCTCAAATGGGGCCCGGCTTTTCTAGTGTTAATAAGGGACCCACAAATGTTATATTAGTATTTTCCATGAAATACTACAGACCATGCATGTAGTTCCAACTTTTCTTTTTAATTAACAAAGGCTGCATTTGTAGAGTTCCATAAAGAAAGATGCCCTTTAACTCACATCAAGTAACACATCAACATTTCTCATTGAAAAATAGGTGTGGAAATTCAGTTGCATTGTCATGGTCGGTTCAGGAGAGGGGGCTTAACCATCACAAGGGTTGGTATGCATTCAGCTGGACTCTGAGGTGTAAATGACTGGGAGGGTGAATACATTCACTCTACGGGATGTAACATGTGCTTAGTACCAATGGTTCGTCTCTGAAACAGTCCATCATTAGTACTCCATTCTTAATAAACTACTGCTAGTGAGGGAGTGTGGCCTAAATCTACAGCGCTATAAATAGATGCATGGATTTGGTAAGTTCAGACAGTTTGACTATTGTTTTAATGTACTTCTCCCTCCACTCAGTGTGCAGAAAAGGCTTTTTGTGGTGCGGAGTGCTCACGAGCAAAGGGAGAGGGCACAAGAGCAAAAACTAAATAAACCACAGAAACTTGGATATGTCTAAAAAAGGAACAGTACATCATAGAAAGAGCTAGTGGCCACCAGTTGCAAGTTTACGCATTAACACACTTTTCACACGTGTACAATAGGAAATCAAAGGAGTCTGCCCACTTTTCAAATAGGCTTACGAGGCAGCTCTTCTTCTGTAATGGACTTTCTATGATCACTGGCCTTTTGTATACCTGACGTGTGCAGACTCACTGAAATTACTGCATTGCAAGCACAGCAGCTGCTTGGGGAGAGAGCAGAGCAGACTTGAATGGATGCTAGGCAGTGCCTTTCTTTACTTCTAACACAGTAGATTTGATCTCTCCACACAGAATCCCCATCCGGTATAGTATACAAACAGTCCTAGTATAAAGAAGAGGTTGTGTGGCGATGTTCGGAGCAGCTGCCTTGTGATTGGCACATTCCTCTGTGCCAGGGACCTCTAGTGGGGATAGATTGACTTGAACCCGTGGCAGGCGTGGTTAAAAGTACATAAAAATGTTTGTGCTCTTTGATCGAGAGGCAGGGCATCCAATGGCGTCGTCTCGCTCACTGACCCCCTCACTCTCTCACTGTGCTCTCACACACACATTCACTCAGGAAAACAAAATCACATGCACAACATACAAATATTTACACTTTTGCAAACATCAATTTACTTGGAAATGAGTTACAGTTATTCATGTATGAACATAAAAAAAGCTTGTTTCTGTATTATTTAGTGAAAACTACTCAAGTAATTTGACTGTTGTGTCTTGATTCACCCTGGAGAGGGGCGTTCCCCCTTGGTTTACTGATCAGGAACCCCTCCTCCCCAAATGCCTAGGGGCATGTGCTGGTCAACGCTAAAAGTTCCAGGGGCAAAGAAAACATACGTTTTAGTCCGATTCTCTGTCACCCACAGGCTTCTTCTTGCCATACTATTCTAAAAGCCCACCAGTGGTGTGGGATGTGTAGAGACTGGACGTTTCTTACGACCCCTCACCCCATTTCCACGGCAACACTTAACAGTCAGAGTGTGTGAGCAGGTTGCGCAGCAATGAGAGGGAGAGCTGTGGCAGGGCAAGTGGTGTTGTGGGCTGAAGAGGGTGAGAGAGAACCCCCCTCCCCACCCCCATCCCTTTAACCAACCTGAGCTACCACTAACAGCCTTCACATTTCTCTTTCCTAACCTGTCAAGACAAAGTGTCCCCCCCACTTTTCACAATAAAGTGCTTCAGCTAACAAATGAACAAAAAAAAGATCTAATTACAAATCTACATGGTTGTTTGCTCTTCAGGCTTCCTTCCATGTGTGTAAAACTGTGTGTTCTTATATGTAGATGTGTTGTAAAGTGTGTGTTTTGGCGTTTGAGTGTGTGTGTGTATTTGTTACAGGGTTGGCTAGACTGACTGCCCTTAAATTGACTAATCTCATATACTCCTTTAAATTGACTAATCTCATATACTCCTTCCTTCCACTTCAATACTAAAGACCATGTCAGACAGGCATCACAACAGCCTCCTCCTATTCCAAAACAATAAATAATCACAACAGCAATACTAATACAGAGTAAAAACCTTTACATTATAATAACCTCTGTGATTTGCATTAAAAATGTGTATTTTTCATGGGTGTATAAGTCTCTGGGCCCATGATAGATAGATTGTCATTGTCCTTATATCAATCTCTTTCTTTTGGTACAAAATTAAAAAATCCTGCAAGTCGGATACAAAAAGCTGGGTAGAGTGTGTGTCCTCGTCCCACTCTCTTCAAGGAGTCGGTTGACAGACAGCACGCAAGAAGATGCCTGCGTCTTGTTCATGTCCTATGAATGTCTCAGTTCCATTTGATCATCTTTGGTAGTGAATGTGTGCATCATCTCTCGCACACTTCATCGTTCTGTCTGCGATGCCAAAGAAAGTGTTATACTATCTGCCGTGTTGTTTCCTTAAACTCAGAAAAATATCAAAACGGAAAGGTGCTTGGACTGCTACGTGAGGGAACATTGGGGTTCCGTACTTGTCCTCAATGTTCTACTGTCAGGGTAGAGAGTGGTCCCTCTGGGCAGAGAAGGGGGACAGAGTTCACAACTGCCCCTGATATGTGTGTGTGGTCTGCTACTCGTACAGTGTGACGGTGCAGTAGCAGAGGGCAGAGATTCTCCGGTCCACACTGGCCTTGTCTGTTGAGGAGACACAAACACACAGTCAGATCACAGTGACTGTAGCTGCTGTTCTATGTCACAATGGCCTGGCTACCATGCCACACACACTTTCAGAGAAGCACAGTGCACTCTAAACCTCATCTGATTGAAGCCTCATCTGAAAGAAGCTCAGAGCTGGACCAAGTGGTTCAAGTAAGCCTGTGAGTGCTGATTAAAGATAAGAGGTCAAAGGGATTTTTCACAAGAGACTCTAGTTAACACACTTGACTGTCCATAATCATATACATGTCCACTACACCAGAGTCTCTGTTACAGTACAATGTGATGAGCTTGTCTGGTCTCTGACAGAGCCTGTTGGGGGAGCCTGGTTGTCAGATGGATTTGTGCTTTGGCCATACATGACATAACAATGGCGTAGCAGAAACAGACTAGTCTTCAGTCTACAGTTAAAGACGGCACGTGGATACTTACACTTGGCCACATTTTGGATGTCTGCAGGGTCCTGGAGGATCTTGGACAGGCCATCTAGCAGCATTGCAGCCTTGTTGTAACGGTAGGCTATGTCCTCCGTCTGCTGAAACATCTCATCCAGAGCTGCAGACTGCACCGTTTCCACAGCGTGGTTATAGATGAGTTTCTCTGCGGTCACGCTGTTGATCTCGTCTACAAAGCGCTGCTTGTCTGAGAAGAAGTGGTTCAGCTTGTCTGTGAGCCGCCGACACAGGGAGATGCAGCTCTTGTAACGCTCGTTCAGACTCTTCACCACTGAGGAAGGGGGTGAGGAGGGAGGGGGAGAGAAAGTTAGCTATGCTCAAATAAAAACAAATTATATCTAAGTATTATACATGTATATTTTAAGTGTTTTAAGTTTGTATGCAGTTTATAAATACTATACTGCAATGCCACTGTACCGGTCTGGGGACTTTTGTCTTACCCTGCTTGACGGCGCTGGAAGGGTTGAGCTTGGCTGATTTGATCTGGGCCTTGGCCAGGTGGAGGGAGGAGGCCAGGAGTTGGGCAGCCTTCATGTACAGCACCAGCTGCTCCACCTGCCTGTAGGGGGCAGTACAGCACACATTACTAACCTATACGGCTTCCATGGCTTTTCTTTCTTAAAAACGTCATAATTGTCTTTTACAACAATAATTTAAATTGTGATGAAACTGATGTTTTTGTGCCTCACTATGATGAAATGCTACAGGTTTGGGTCCAAACTAAAACCAGAATACTTTCAGTTAAACTGTGAACCCCCCATTTTTGGTCTCTCCCTTACCCCCACTCCCTGCTGAGCTGGCTGATCTGGTCCACTACCACACTCTCCTGAGGGGGGTAGAGGGAGGCAGCCGATACGCCCAGGTCTGCCCCTCCTGCTCGCACCGCTGCGATCTCCAGCACACAGTCAGTGAAGGACAGCATCATCCGTAGGTGCAGCAGAGTGTCTGTGTGCTCTCGCTGTAGTCACAAACACATGATACAGGTAGGTCAGATATTACATAAAGACATGTGCAAATAGAAATGCCACACACACACAAAGGGCCCCCTCTCCCACCTCCATGAGTGTCTCCTCAGGCAGCTCTGGGGCCTCAAAAGTGATGAATCCATCCAGGCTGGGGGGAGAGGTACCGTAGGGGACATAGCGTAGGCTGCTGGGACCTGCCTCTGCACCCCCTGGGGGAGAGGTCCCGATGGCCATGCCCGGAGGAGAGCCCACGTACACCCGCCCACTGGTGGAGCACAGGGAGCCTGCCGAACTGTTGGAGCCCACTGAGAGAGAGGGAAAGAGAGCACGAGACAGATGTAGGCCTATCACTTTGGCATCATTTGATTGCTCCTTCCATTGGCTGAATTTGAATTATAGAGAATTTCAGATTAAGATAACATAATTACAACATTTTCCAGAACAAAGTTCAGTCCACTGAGACACAGAGTTATTATTGATAGTACCCACTAAGATTAACAGCACAAGGAGAGGGAGAGAGACTGCCCACTAAATAGCAGTTATGTATCTCAGGGCATTGGAACCACCACCACGGAGTCACTTCACTCCAGGTAGGAAACATTGAGTGGAGTCGTAGTAATTTACATTAGCAGGTTAGCTAGGAGGGTGTAGCTTTGGGAAGTGGGGTTTAGCAAGCGGTTAGCCTAGCAGTTAGCCGCTGATGCAGTGAGCAGTCTCACCTGATGTGGTGCGCGGCCGGGTGCCCAAGTGGCTGCAGGTAGGGGGGGTGCTGCTGTTGGGGGGCGAGCCCACGGTGAAGAGAACGGTCCGGGGACTCGCCGCCCCGCCCCGAGGCTGAGCCAGCCCAAACGGTCCTGCTGGTGCTAGGGAGGGAGGGAGGGGCGGTCATTCACACTAAGCCAATCAAGCTCTCTGTTACACAGGAAGGTCCTGTCAGAGCAGCCAATCCAAGCAGTTCATGCAGGGCGAGAATCCATAAAGCAGAGAGACTGGTGCGTGTTTGTATTTGTGTTGTTCTTTGGGACAATGGGTAAGTATTATCTACTAAACCATTGATGTCCAGGTCAGTTTCAGCTAGGTTATTTCACAACTCATTTTCAGTCTCCAGCTCTTTTCTAATTAATGGTAAAAACATCTGTTCCATTATTTATACCTGGGAGGATGTAACTAGGACAGTGTGTGTGTATATTTACCTGTATCCATGGGCCGCTCTGCGTTGAGGCTGTCTGTGCTTCCCTGGTAGGGCTGTCCCCCTAGAGTGATTCTGACTGGCTGTTCAGACAGACGGCCAGTACTGACAGACCTGGGGAGAGAAACACATTGAGAAGAGATATTACCCACACAGAGAGAATGAGGAGACAGAGAAAAAGACAACAGTGCACCTTTTACCTGCCAAACGTGGTCCTGCTGGCCTCAGGGGCAGACTGGCGCCCACTGGGGTAGGTGGTACAGTGGTGGGCACAGATGTCCCGTGCGTCCGCCAGGGTCTTAGTGGGTGTGGGACTGTCTGCCAGGGCCATCAGGTTACAGGACGCCTGCGTCTTAGGGATCTTAAATGGGGCAGAGATGGGCTGAACCGGGACATAGAGGTCAACAGTTACTGGTTGTGGTAAGTAGGACACACCGTAGCAAAACAGAATTAGGCTAATGATTAAAATATGCCAAAATGGTTATCAACTCAACCGACCTTGGTGGGAGAGCCAATGATTGTGGGCAGAGGTGACTTCGTCAGCCAATCAGAGGAGCGGGGGGAGGTGCCCAGGTTGCCAGGGCGACCCAGGTGGGGGGAGTGGCTGGGGGGGTAGTTGGAGGGCTGGATGGGGTCTGACAGCTGCTTGTGGAGTTTCTGTCTGGTGTGGTAGACCTCAGTCAGGGTGGGGGCACTCTGCAGGCGACCCAGTAACTGGGACGATGGCACTGGAGAACCTAAAAGAGACACACAGAGAGTCATTCATACAAGTCATTTTTTTATCACTTAATGTAAAAGTTTAAGTTTCACATTAATAATTGTTTTAGTGGCGATCATTAGTGTTAGTATTAGTTACATTAGTGTTAGTATAGTGTCAGTGGCGTTAGCACATACTGATCTAGAGAAGATTCAAAATTCACCACTAGATGGCTCTACAGTCTTGAAATTTGTATTTTTCTACTGTAAACCAAGTCAAAAATAGCAGCATAAAGGGCCACTAGGTTTCTGTTTTGATGAGCGTCTTGTTCATTCACAGGATTGCTGCTGAGAAGTTCAAAAAGACCCCGGAAACTTTTGTTTTTTTCTTTAGTAGGTCATCAAGTTTTCTAAAGGAGACTAAGTACTAACTGTATGTATCTGCACTGGTTTGCTCAGGGTAAGTCCCACCTATATCACTGGGGTTGCCATGGATACTGGCCTCTTGACTCAAATAGTGACACACTTGTGAAAACTGCGTGGATGGGTGGGTGAAACAACTCCCATACACACAACCTCCTTCCCAGAGCGTTAATGGAACACCTGTTACTTAAAAAATAACCTGACTCATGGCATAAACATCCGCCTCGGGGGAGGACGGGAGTGGGAAGAACATGTAAACACTTCTGTAGCTGGCTTTGTCTCCTTACATTTACATTTAAGTCATTTAGCAGACGCTCTTATCCAGAGCGACTTACACTTAAAAAGTCATCCTGGGCTGGGTTTCCCCAGAGCATAATATCACTAAGATCATATTTAGTTTCAATGGAATTAAGATGATCTTAGTGCCATGATGCTTTTGGGAAACCCAGCCTTGTTCTATCTGTCTGTATGTCTGTCGGTCTACTGAACTCACCTCCTGAGGAGCTGCGGCTGCTGGACTCATGGCCCTGAGGGTGTCCACAGCAACAGTGACCCAGCTGCTCTGGGATGGTGCCCACTTAAAGAGAAACACAGACATATTAATGCAGTTTCAATGAGAAAGTTTCAATGTGAAATAATTATGATGCCAGGAGTGTTGAATGATATGAAACGTGGACATGTTGGGGCATGTTCTTACCCAGAGGTGAGGGGGAGTATGGGCGGGAGCTGCCTATAGAGAGACGTCTGCCTGTCATCTGAGGGCTGCAGTCTGCAGAGCTGGGGGACCCAGAGCAAACCTTAGGGAAACCCATGGGACTGGTATTGGATCGCCTCACTGTACCAGACCTGCATAGACAACAAGCACACACAATGGAGGTTTAGATATCACAAATATACAGAACATGCATACCAAAAATGTTACACACATTCATTGTTAGTCCACCAGAACCAACACCACCAAGCTTCATTACTTGTCTAACACTTCATGAACACCCTTATTTTCAGCTTACAGCAAAGCTCTAGTTTCCAACCACTATCCTTCATGTTTATCATGAAATAACACTTAAATAACCTTTCTGAAACACCTGAAAACATTAACATTTAATAAACCTTTTGGCAATGAGCTTAGCTAGATTCCATTCCCTCAGCTCAGTGTCTAACTGTTGCCTTTTTCACTTGGTTCTAATTTAAACTTCTTGAGTTATTCAGCGACCGTCAGTTTGCTGCCAAGACAACCCTGTCACGCTGCAAGCACAGGACTTCAAAACACAGCTGTTAGCCTATCCTCACGAAAACTGTTGTGCTGATAGCGAGTACTCTTCCACTCTTTCTCCAGCACTTCCTCTCTTGAGATGTATGGAGTTTCAAAAAGAAGATGGCGAACAGAGAAAGCGTAAGCAGCAGCCGGGCACATATAGAAGCCAGTCTTCCCCTGAGATGTCTGCACACTGTCTATCTGCTAGTCTGCTGTGCTAGCTCTCTGCATTCATCTCTTCTTGTTAGCGCTAACTTGTTAACTAGCCCAGACACGGTCAAGGGACAGGGTAGTCGGTCTGTGACAGAGAGCTTAATCCTCCTTGGAGGACTCAGAGTCAGACACAGGGCCAAGGGAAATGGGGCAGCAGTTGGGGAGGCTGGCTACTCAGTACCCGCTGCCCAGGCTCTGGGGCCCTGTGGTGAGGGTAAGTAGTGGGTGTAAAGTTGATGGTTCACTGAGGAGCTAGGCTACTCCAGTGCCACATTTCCATTGAGGATTTACCCCAGTAGCTTACCCAAAAGGCTCAGACTTTTCGGTTTCCATCTATGTGGGCCAGTACCCATGTCTCACTGGGCCATGTCTCCGGCAGGCCTGCTCTAACTTGGAGCCAAGGTAAGACCCTGGGTACTTTTCAGCTTGCATTTACATAACACTGGCTAACTTTGAACATTAACACATTCTTGCAAAGCAACAGTCTTGATGATGCAGAGGTTGTTGATTCTTCTCTGCACAAGTCTCTAGTGTCACACTCCTGATGGAAACACAATAACACTAGAGCTCACATTAACATAAAACGCTGGCTGCCCACTAGTGTGGGGGTAAGTCTCAATGGAAAAACACCACATGAACTTTATACTAATCGCTGTGGCAATGTTCTTATCTCCTCTCACAACAGTCAATAGAAGTACAACAATAAAACTAATTTGCCTCGAAAGGAGATTCAAAACCTTTTCCTATTCCCTCCCTTTCTATACATGTCTTGAAGCACTTCCCCCCACCACACCACAAGCAATATCCACTGACTGAACTGATGAAACTTAATTGCCTGATGCAATAACTGACAGAGTTGAAGATGAATTTTCCAAACCCAAAGGTTAGTCATCAGAGATCAAACAACAAGATAGACTAGTCTCTGAACTGCCAGGTGTGAGGACTGTATGCAGCCACAAAACAAACAACTTCTTAACCATGACAGCTGTACTTCAGGGAACCCCCCAGGATAGTGGCACCTCCCAAACCCTCCCCAGTCTCTTACCTGTGTGAGCCGTAGAGCGTGGTGGTGGGGCTGTTGGAGAGGTTCTGTTTGATGCGCTGGTAGTTCCGCACCTGGGTGGGCACAGGGATGGGGGTAGTCTCTGCCCGGGGGGACACCATGGGGGTCTGTCCGGTGGTCTGCGGCTGCCTGGAGTGGTGAAGGGGGAAGAGGAGGAACATTAGCCAGTCTGTCTGCTAGTTCTTCCAAAACTGCACCATCTGTTCAGGAATGATGACACCCATAGAACGCAATGTTTAAAAAAATAATGAATTCCTTCTGACACAGCATTTGCATAAATAGAACATGAAGACTGACTAGAGGTTTCTAGATAGGCTATGTCTCAGAGTTATTTTTTTATTTTTTTACACATATGGCATTTTCAATGGAACTAAACTTCAGTCCTGCAAGGAGGCTGGCCCAACCCAGAGGGGGCAGGCACATTGCACACATGTGTCTGCCCAATCAGTGGGGAGCAGTCAGTGCTAAGAGGAGTTATGGAAGAGACTGTGGTTTGAGGGCTCAGCCAATAGCACGTGCTAAGCCCACCTCCTTTCTATCAGACAGAGGGACAGGAGGAAAGAAAGCTGGCCTCATTTACATGCCTTTGTTATTTCATTGGTCCAAAATGTTCCCTGAGCTAAAGTCATACACGGGTCAACCATAGGGGGTTCACTTGGGTTTAGAAAGAAAAACGGAAAGAGAGAAGGGGAGGAGGAATATAAATGTTATAGAACAGGGCAGATTTAACAGTAGCAGCATTATGTAATAAGATGGTTAGCGGGGGAGGGTGTAGACCAGAGAAAGGGAATAGACCGAGGGATACACGTGAGGCACACGACCACCCGTCTGTCCTGTACAGCAGCAACACACAGACAAAGACACAGAGGGTTTTCTTTGTCTGCTTTCCACTCCGAGAAGGAAAGAAACACATTTTAACACAACACACATTGACATAGCTTTTGGTAAGACACTTCTAGTTCCAACCAAAAGTAAAAAGGGCCATAAAGGTTCATCAAAGTGGCATATCCGTGGTTTATTCTATAACCTCAGTGCACTGTATTACCCCATGCAGTCATTCAGTTTAACACATTTATTTCTCCCCAGAACAGGTTGTTAAAAGCTGATGTGTTCTAACAACAGAAGCTAATGGGGACACTGGAGCTACACAGGATGCTCTCCCTAACAATAGGCAGTTTGTAGGTCAGTCATGACCATCTTCTTTGAGAGGAGAGAGGGAATCTGTTTGTCTTTACTGCATCTACCCAGAGGGGAATGGAAACACAGCACTGTCTTTTCCCTCTCCTCTGTGTGCACTCCCTCTGTCTCTCTCTAAATACTCTCCACTTTTTCTATTTGCTTTGTCTCTGCTCGTTGCCCTCTCATTCATTTTGGGCAGCTGCTCTCTCTTTCTCCTTATCTCCCTTCCTTTCTCCATATTCATCCTTAGTAGTGGCTCTGTCTCTCTGCACTCTCCCTCCCCCCTCACATTCCCTGGCCCAGGGATCGATTAAGGACAGACAGAGCACAGGGGAAAAACAAGTGACTGTGGGCGGTGAGGGGAGCTGAGGTGATGTGAGCCGACTGAGGGGTGGGATCCTCCAGGAATAGAGAATGACTCTATTGGCACTCATACAGACTAGCTCCTCACCTCACAGCAGAAAGACAGGTCACAGAAGGACAGGCTGAGTGTTAACCACCTGGCAGCACAACCAGGGAACCAAGGGAAAGAGAATGAAGAGAGGGGAGGGATGGGGGAAAGGGAACAAGTCGAGAGAGAATTAAAGATGCAGTCCAGGATCTTAAGTACTTACAAATTCGTAACATATTGTACAAATTTCTATTCATAACTTGAGGATCTCTTTAAGCGTCAGGGTGATAGGGAAAAGAGGGGGAAGAGAGGAACTATCACCCCAAAGATGAATATAGAGAGATGGTGAGAAAGGAGGAAAGCAGCTATATGATTGAGGAGAGAGTGACAGGGGGAAACAAGCAAGGAATAGACCAAATGAGTGTGAATACAAGACAGGGAGAGAGAAACAGAGCATTAGAAAACAGTATTACTGGAGGCCATTTACAAAGAGAGAAACAGAGCATTAGAAAATAGTATTACTGGAGGCCATTTACAAAGAGAGAAACAGAGCATTAGAAAACAGTATTACTGGAGGCCATTTACAAAGAGAGAAACAGAGCATTAGAAAACAGTATTACTGGAGGCCATTTACAAAGAGAGAAACAGAGCATTAGAAAACAGTATTACTGGAGGCCATTTACAAAGAGAGAAACAGAGCATTAGAAAACAGTATTACTGGAGGCTATTTACAAAGAGAGAAACAGAGCATTAGAAAACAGTATTACTGGAGGCCATTTACAAAGAGAGAAACAGAGCATTAGAAAATAGTATTACTGGAGGCCATTTACAAAGAGAGAAACAGATCATTAGAAAACAGTATTACTGGAGGCCATTTACAAAGAGAGAAACAGAGCATTAGAAAACAGTATTACTGGAGGCCATTTACAAAGAGAGAAACAGAGCATTAGAAAACACTATTACTGGAGGCCATTTACAAAGAGAGAAACAGAGCATTAGAAAACACTATTACTGGAGGCTATTTACAAAGAGAGAAACAGATCATTAGAAAACAGTATTACTGGAGGATATTTACAAAGAGAAACAGAGCATTAGAAAACAGTATTACTGGAGGCCATTTACAAAGAGAGAAACAGTGCATTAGAAAACAGTATTACTGGAGGCTATTTACAAAGAGAGAAACAGAGCATTAGAAAACAGTATTACTGGAGGCCATTTACAAAGAGAGAAACAGAGCATTAGAAAACAGTATTACTGGAGGCCATTTACAAAGAGAGAAACAGAGCATTAGAAAACAGTATTACTGGAGGCTATTTACTTAAGAGAGAAACAGGGAGAGAAACAGGGGGAGTGAAAAGAAAAAGAGTGATAGATGAGGGTGGAAAGCCTTGTCATGCTGCAGGTTATTTACAAACAGAGAGAGAGAGTGTGGAAGAGGAGAGGAGGAAGTGACTTTGGGGAGAAGTGGTGTTTGTGTCTCTGCTCTGTGTGTATGAGACAGGCATTTGAGGTGCCATGACATTTGCCCACAGCGATTTCCTGTGTGTAAGAGATCTATTCTTATACCACAAACCTGCCTAGTCTGGGTTGTTTAGGATACACAGTAGCCGTTTATCTGTGACATCTACACAATATAAGCACAAATCTAATCGATTTTGACATGAACAAAATATATTATTTAGTCTTTGACATAGTTTAATGTAAAAGGAAGACTAATATATTGCTTTCAGACACCAATATCATGTAGTTTATGACTAAGGGGTATAAAATGACCACAACACAGCTGCTGTGCAGACTGACAGTGATGACACCAGTAGAGTTATACATTGAAATGTCCATGTGGAGTAGACAGAATGCACTTACTCATGCAGAGCCCGTTCACAGCTGACGGACACACGTCACTGCACACACACAAACCTGATATCTGGGGCTGAAATAGCAGCATGCACGTCAGACTGGCTCATATCTCCATCAGCTACTCAGTCTATTTCTAATCTTGGTCCTTGTCAACATCTACCACACATATTTATTATGTTATGTTTTGTGACAATCATTGTTAGATCTGTCTAATGTGCTATAAATCTAATTGCTCAAATACATAAAATAAAAAAAACTTGCCCATTTCTTGAAATATCCCAGTTTAGGGACACAGGTCAAACACTGTTTATTAATCCTTTCTGAGCTTAAGTTACATTTCCATGACGCAACAAGTCAACAGTGAAAACATGATAGATTTCCAATGAGCATGGTGCAACACAGTCAAGCCCAGGGGAGTCAACAGAGAAACTAGGTCAGGTCATCTAGATTTTGTGCTCCAAGGATAACCAGAGGAGGCTGTATGTTCCTTTCTGAAATGGTGGCCGGCCCAAATCAGACAACAAAGAGTTGGACAGCTTTAAAACACTTCTTTCACACACACATACATACATACATGCATACATACATACATACATACATACACACAGTACCAGTCAAAAGGTTGCACACAACTACTCATTCAAGGGTTGATCTTCATTTTTACTATTTTCTACATTGTAGAATAATAGTGAAGACATCAAAACTATGAAATAACACATATGGCTTCATGTAGTAACCAAACAAGTGCTCAACGAATCTAAATATATTTGATATTTTTCAAAGTAGACACATTTTGCCTTGATTACACCTTTGCATACACTTGGCATTCTCTCAACCAGCTTAATGAGGTAGTCACCTGGAATGCATTTCAATTGCATGTCAGGGAGATTCTACAATGTAGAAAATAGTAAAAATAAAGAAAATACCTTGAATGAGTAGGTGTGTCAAAACCTTTGACTGGTACTGTACATAAATACGCACACACACTGGCTGAATCTATGCTAAGAGCTGAAGTTGATGACATTACACTCACCCTCCACACCACTCTCCAGACGGCCGATGCCCCACTGCTCCCATTGGCTGGTCATCTGAGTAAGAGGGAAGTGAGCCAACCAGACAAGAGTATAAACCATGGCACATAAGTGAATTAACCGACTACCCATACTGCCACTCAAAATGTTTTTTTTTTCTTCTATTTGGTCAACTGTGTGTGTCAAGTGTGAGTAGGTGCTCAGTGTGCGTTTTATAGCAGGTGCCTTAGTCTAAGAAGAGTGTGTGTAGGTGCACAATGTACATTTAGTGTTGTCAGTAGGCCTAATTAGTGTAATAAGGAGTAGCAAGTGTCCAGTGTGTGTGTGCATGTCTGCATGTGTGTGTTCCTGCAGACTCACAAGACTCTGTGGAGAGGTGTGGCACCAGGACAAAGTCGTCCGTGTCGCTTGAGGAGTTCTTGCTGCTGGTGCTTCCTCCAGACTCCTTAGACAGCTGCAGGTAGTTTGGAGGGCCCAGGGGTGGCGACGACAGACAGTCCTCAGGTAAGGTCTGCATGTCAGGGAGAGACTGGAGAAGGCAAGGGGTATGTGTGTGTTGTAGTGAGCAAAAATGTGTGTTTATGTTGGTGGGGTGGTGTGGTGTGTGTGTTAGGAGGTAGGGCAAGAGAAAGAAAGTGAGAGGATTAAAATCTCAGTGAGAGAGAGGGCTTGGGCTGTACAATTCAATTAGTGCCAGACTGGGCTATGTAGACTGCCAGTATAATGCAATCACAGTGGACAGAGAGAAAGAGTACATCCCTGGGAAACTCAGTTTGTCCATTTTCCCACTGAGCTACTGTACAAAGTCTAGATTGTTAAGCGCTGTTATGCCTTGAGGTACGGATAAACCCACTGGGTGTGGAATGCAACTATGAGGTGTATAGACAGTCAGGATGAACTTACGGCAGGGGAGTTGTAGCGAACAGAGGGTGAGCTGCCACATGTGATGTCGGTCACAGCGCTAGGGCAGTTGGGTACTGGAACAGGACATGCTGGAGAAAAAAAACATACAAATACATGTTTTCACACAAGACCTAAGTGCTCTCAACATCATGCCACCTCACAATACAGCTATGACACCACAACAGGTATTTCCCCCTGTTATTGATGAAGGAAGTTCTCATCTGTCTACTCACATTTTTTGATGGCAGACACTGGATCTAAGAAAGGATGACTGAAAAATGCATCTGAAACAACAAGACAGAAGTGTGAATGTTAGAGAAGTAATGTACAATTTATAGATAACAAACATTAAGTATTAAATCATTTTCTTTCTAGAAGGGAAGTGATGTCAGAACTGACCGAAGTCCATCCTGTCCTTCTGGTTCCTCTGCAGCAGGCCTAGCAACAGGTTGCCAAGGGAAGGAGACGTCTCCCTCGGGATGCTGAGTAATAGAGGAACAGACATACATTCTAGGTAAAAACATGATTTTCAGCCCAAAAGGCCTCGATCAGATAGTTAAATCATTCCTAAATCCTATCATCTGTTGACCTACATGGGTAGCAGCGACTTGTTCTTCTCATAGAACATCCTCAGGTCCTGTGGACTGTTGGCCTAAAGACAGACAGACAGAGAGAGAACAGAGTGACAGGGGGTTTGTATACTACTTCTATAAACACACATCATGGGTGACATATTTCATATTTAATCTGTGCACACAGATCCACAGATGATGCAATTTATTGCACTCCACACTGCCCTTTCACACCTTCACTCATGACTACAAGGCCAGGCACGAGTCCAAACCCAGTGGTAGGCCTGATCACCAACAACGATGAGACAGCCTATGGGGAGAAGGTCAGAGACCTGACCGTGTGGTGCAAGGACAACAACCTCTCCCTCAAAGTGACCAAGACAAAGGAGCTGATTGTGGACTACAGGAAAAGGAGGACAGAGCACGCCCCCATTAACATCAACGGGGCTGTAGCGGAGCGGGCTGAGAGTTTCAAGTTCTTTGGTGTCCACATCACCAACAAATTAACATGGTCCAAGTACACCAAGACAGTCGTGAAGAGAGCACGACAAAACCTATTCCCCCTCAGCAGACTGAAAATATTTCATCAGATCCTCAAAAGGTTTTACAGCTGCACCGTCGAGAGCATCCTGAAGGGTTGCATCATCGCCTGGTATGGCAACTGCTCGGCCTCAAGGCACTGCAGAGGGTAGTGCGTACGGCCCAGTACATCACCAGGGCCAAGCTTCCTGCTATCCACGATCTCTATACCATGCGGTGTCAGAGGAAGGCCCTAAAAATTGTCAAAGACTCCAGCAACCCTAGTCATAGACTGTTCTCTCTGCTACTGCATGGCAAGCGGTACGGGAGCACCAAGTCTAGGTCCAAGAAGCTTCTAAACAGCTTCTACCCCCAAGCCATAAGACTCCTGAACAGCTAATCAAATGGCTACCCAGACTATTTGCATAGCCCCATCCCTTCTACACTGCTGCTACTATGTTATTATCTGTGCATAGTCACTTTAATAACTCTACCTACATGTACATATTACCTCAATAGCGGTGCCACCGCACATTGTAGTGTACCCCCTGTATATAACACCGCTACTGTTATTTACTGCTACTCTTTAATTATTTGTTATTCTTAAAACCGCATTGTTGGTTAAGGGCTTGTAAGTAAGGATTTCTCTGTAAAGTCTATACCTGTTGTATTCCGCACATGTCAAATAAAATAAAACTGTATTTGTCACATTTCACACAGTTTAATGCTGCTCTCTCACTCTCCATCCTACCTGGAAAGGGGGCTTCCCTACGAGACACTGGTAGACGACAGTTCCAATGCTCCACAGGTCTGCCTTGGCGTCATAGTTCTGAGACATGATCACTTCTGGGGCCTGGTTAGAGGACAGAGGTTAGAGGTCACGCTCTGAAAGGACCATTCCAGCTGCAGGTTGCTGGAGAACAAGAGACTGCAGACATGACACCCTTACACACACAAACACTAAACACACCCGCACCCACCCACCATGTACATGGGGGAGCCACACAGCGTGGCAGCCATCATGTTGCTCTGGAGGTATCGTGCGAAGCCAAAGTCAGCTGAAAGAGAGAAGGCCGTCAGTCTGTTGGTCTGTGTTATTAATAGCTACTATTGTCGGAGTGTCACGACTCCTATTACCAAGCCTCTCAGACACTAGACAATTGGGAACGCAACACACAACATGAGTCACCACACCTTGCAGGAATAGCACTGTGCAAAATAAATATAGCTGTGAGGTTCAAAACAACTAGTCATGACCTTAGCTAGCTGTCATTGTGGTGCATCTTGATACATGATATATGACACTTGTGTGAGACAATAAGACAAATCATATGATGGCTAACAGTTCATGGATAGGCCATCTCTATATATACTCACAGTATAAACAGTATTTATATCATAGAAACATTATGAAGTTGTGAAGAATTAGAGGGATAGTTGTCTTTTTGAAGGTTTAGCTTAGTTTTAGCTGAGTGTGTGTTGTGTTTGAGGGGCTGGGTTGGTCAGTCACCTATTTTGATGCGGATGCCGTTGATACTGGATCTCTTGCGGCTGGTGTATGACAGCAGGATGTTCTGTGGTTTCAGGTCTCGGTGGATGATGCCTTTACTGTTAAGGATCCTCATTGCTGCTGATATCTGCTGGAGGAACACCCTCAGAGTGTCTTCTCTCAGTGTCCCCTTGGCTAGGGAGAGCCAAGAGGGGAAACTACTTACCCACAATCCTTCATTACACAGTACAAATGTATTGGCACATAATGTATGATGACCAGGGATGTAGTGGTAAAAGACTACTACACCCACACTGGCTATTAGCATATTTTATTCATACAAAACTACATTACCAATACTGCACAGAAACTCTATAAAGGACATTATCCACCCACTATGCACTAGTCTAGAGGCCATAGACAACTTTTTACAACTATTTCACACACTAATGTTTCACTCACACCAATCATTAACATGTTTTTAAATTTTCAGATTGAGATTTTAGTCCTTTAGCAGACACTCTTATCCAGAGCAACTTACAGTAGTGAGAACATCCATTTTCCTACTTTCCCCCTGTGGGAAACGAAGCCCACAACTCTGGCATTGCAAGCACCATGCTCAACCAACTGAGCCACATGGGACCCATACCAAACATTTGCCAGCAGTTATACACACTCAATACCTCCATCTCCCTAATGTATTGCATTAATTACTGATTGCCTCAGCTTACATTTAAGTGATTTAGATGCTCCTATATCAATGAGAGAAACGCATTAAAACTTCTACATCCGGATGCATTGGGAGAGCTCTGTCACCACAACTGCACACAGAATCCAAGGGAAAGCAACCTGCACAAAATGCTTATTCTGCAAGTACTGTACATCTTCTATGCAAGCACAACCAATTAGAGTAGTAATTGTTTGAACATTAGCAGCCTAAGTAATAAGAGTATTAACAGTGAAGATTACTGTAGTTAGTATAAGAGGTCGGGCAGTGGAGTGTGTCTGGTCCTGCAGTGGAGTGTGTCTGGTCCTGCATGTACTGGTTGCAGTGAAACAATAACATTAGCTAATCACGTGAGCTGCTAGCTTAGAGGATTCCTGGGTCTCTAAAGAGTAAACCAAACCATTATGGTCACAATGGATCTTGTGTCAATCTAACCATGCTTACACATATTAAATCAGGGATTTAACAACACTCTCTAAAGTACAAAAGTGACAACTTCTTCTAAACGCAGCAAAGTTGTGTAATTAATGAAATAACAACATGGTTGTGTGACAATATTATACAATGAGGGTTTATAAGGGAGAGAGAAACAGAAACCGAGAGCGCAACAGAGGGAGAGCGCAACAGAAAGGGGGAGAGTGCGACTGTGCGTGCGCGCTAGAAGAGAGAGGTACAGACACTGTACCGTGCCCTGAGGTGATGTGAGAGCGTGCACCTGTACAACATAAAAAAACAGTTCCCCTGATAACAAGTGAATCAGAACACAACATGAGGACCAGAGTCCACAACACTGCTTTCCTCTGTTCACCAGTATCTACACTGAACCTGGTGCACTGGGACGTTCTGTTCCTCAGTACCCTTTTAGACTCCCCGTTGACCTCTTGTTATGGTGCCCATTTCATGATGAGCTCTTTCTTTCTCTGTTACTAAACTGTAGCTCTGCTGGGATTAACGCATAACTACCTGCTGTTGACCTTGACACATATATATATATAATATATATGCAAATATGACCCATAGCAACAGGGAGACAGGTGTGTGTTATGCAATTCACTGCTATACCAATAAAATCAACGATATACCATGTAGACCTCCACAAGCAGCATCCTATTAAGACGTTCAGTGCTTGGTGCTTTCTTGGGAAGCATTATGAGAGAGAAGTGACCTTTGAGACTCAGCTATGCTGACCTTGGTGCTGAAGAAGGAACCCATTGTGTCATATCACTGTGTTGGCTCCTACACACAACATTCCCTTGCATTGGGAACACATAACACACACACAGACAGACGGCAGATAGAGACGTACACAAAAAAGTACCCACACTCCTCTCCACCGCTAGTTACTTTGTTTTGATGAATAATACCCAGTGTGTGTTGAGATTAGTGCGATGCTTACCTTGCAGATAGTCAGCCAGATCGCCACCGTTGCAGTACTGTGGGGAGGAACAAGACAAACAAAACCATTCTATTAGCAGGCTGTGTAAGAACAACACAGATTAGCAGTATCAAGCTGTGTGTGTGTGTGTGTGTACGTGTGTTTGTGTGCGACCACAAAGCCCAGATAACGAAGGGTCTCATCAATTAAAATCTGATGAATGGCTGTGCTGTTATCAGTACTGACAGTCTCTGTTAATCCTGGCATTAGTCAACACAGAGAGCACTAAGGACAGAGTGTGATGGAGAATAGTCCAAGAAAGAGAGTGAGAGAGTTAGAGAAAATGTGCAAGGGAGCAGGGGAGAGAAAAGTAGAGAAACAGAGGGGAGCTAAGGGTAGGCTAAATTTTGCTAGCATCTACCCCGTCTGTCCACCATTTTCCAGTTCCGTTAGTTTAACCGTAACAGTAAAATCCTTCGTTTCATGCATGTTAACATCAGAAGCCTCCTCCCTAAGTTTGTTTTATTCACTGCTTTAACACACTCCGCCAACCCTGATGTCCTAGCCATGTCTGAATCCTGGCTTAGGAAGGCCACCAAAAATTCAGATATTTCCATCCAACTAACATTTCCACCAAGATAGAACTGCCAAAGGGGGTGGAGTTGCAATCTACTGCACAGACAGCCTGCAGAGTTCTGTCATTATATCCAGTTCTGTGCCAAAACAGTTTGAGCTTCTACTTTTAAAAATCCACCTTTCCAGAAATAAGTCTCTCACTGTTGCCGCTTTTTATATAGACCCCCCTCAGCCCCCAGCTGTGCCCTGGACACCATATGTGAATGAATTGCCCCCCATTTATCTTCAGAGTTTGTACTGTTAGGTGACCTAAACTGGGATATGCTTAACACCCCGGCCATCCTACAATCTAAACTATATGCCCTCAATCTCACACAAATTATCAATGAACCTACCAGGAACAACCCTAAATCCGTAAACACGGGCACCCTCATAGATATCATCCTGACCAACCTGCCCCCTAAATACACCTCTGCTGTCTTCAACCAGGATCTCAGCGATCACTGCCTCATTGCCTGCATCCATAATGGGTCTGCGGTCAAACGACCACCCCTCATCACTGTCAAACGCTCCCTAAAACACTTCAGTGAGCAGGCCTTTCTAATCGACCTGGCCCGGGCATCCTGGAAGGAAATTGACCTCATTCTGTCAGTAGAGGATGCCTGGTCATTCTTTAAAAGTGCTTTCCTCACCATCTTAAACAAGCATGCCCTATTCAAAAAATGTAGAACTAAGAACAACTATAGCCCTTGGTTCACTCCAGACCTGACTGCCCTTGAACAGCACAAAAACATCCTGTGGCGTACTGCATTAGCATCGAACAGCCCCCGCGATATGCAACTTTTCAGGGAAGTTAGGAACAAATATACACAAACAGAAATAGCACAAACTACAAAAAGTTCTGGGACACTAAAGTCCATGGAGAATAAGAGCACCTCCTCCCAGCTGCCCACTGCACTGAGGCTAGGAAACACTGTCACCACCGATAAATCTCCGATAATCGAGAATTTCAAGTATTTTTCTACGGCTGGCCATGCTTTCCATCTGGCTACCCCGACCCCGGTCAACAGCTCTGCATCCCCCCACGGCAACTTGCCCAAACCTCCCCCATTTATCCTTCACCCAAATCCAGATAGCTGATGTTCTGAAAGAGCTTCAAAATCTGGACCCCTACAAATCAGCTGGGCTAGACAATCTGGACCCTCTCTTTCTAAAATTATCCACCGCAATTGTTGCAACCCTTATTACAAGCCTGTTACAACCTCTTTCGTATCGTCTGAGATCCCTAAAGACTGGAAAGCAGCCGCGGACATCCCCCTCTTCAAAGGGGGGTTACACTCTAGACCCAAACTGTTACAGACCTCTCTCTATCCTACCTTTCTAAAGTCTTTGAAAGCCAAGTTAACAAACAGATCACCGACAATTTCGAATCCCACCGTACCTTCACCGCTATGCATTCTGGTTTCCGAGCTGATCATGGGTGCACCTCAGTTACGCTCAAGGTCCTAAACGATATCATAACCGCCATCGATAAAAGACAATACTGTGCAGCCGTCTTCATCGACCTGACTAAGACTTTCGACTCTGTCAATCACCACATTCTTATTGGCGGACTCAACAGCCTGGGTTTCTCAAATGACTGCCTCGCCTGGTTCACCAACTACTTCTCAGATAGAGCTCAGTGTGTCAAATCGGAGGGCCTGTTGTCCGGACCTCTGGCAGTCTCTATAGGGGTGCCACACGGTTCAATTCTCAGGCCGACTCTTTTCTCTGTATACATCAATGATGTCGCTCTTGCTGCTGGTGATTCTCTGATCCACCTCTACGCAGACGACACCATTCTGTATACTTCTGGCCCTTCTTTGGACACGGTGTTAACAAACCTTCAGACGAGCTTCAATGCCATACAACACTCCTCCTGTGGCCTCCAACTGCTCTTAAATGCAAGTAAAACTAAATGCATGCTCTTCAACCGATCGCTGCCCGCACCCTCGTCTAGCATCACTACTCTGGACGGTTCTGACTTAGAATATGTGGACAACTACAAATACCTAGTTTTTGGTTAGACTGTAAACTCTCCTTCCAGACTCACATTAAGCATCTCCAATCCAAAATTAAATCTAGAATTGGCTTCCAATTTCGCAACAAAGCATCCTTCACTCATGCTGCAAAACATACCCTCGTAAAACGGACTATCCTACCGACCCTCGACTTCGGTGATGTCATTTACAAAATAGCCTCCAACACTCTATTCAGCAAATTGGGTGTAGTCTATCACAGTGCCATTCGTTTTGTCACCAAAGCCCCATATATACTACCCACCACTGCGACCTGTATGCTCTCGTTGGCTGGCCCTCGCTTCAAATTCATCGCCAAACCCACTGGCTCCAGGTCATCTATAAGTCTTTGCTAGGTAAAGCCCTGCCTTATCTCAGCTCACTGGTCACCATAGCAGCACCCACCCGTAGCACACGCTCCAGCAGGTATATTTCACTGGTCACCGCCAAAGCCTCATTTGGCCACCTTTCCTTCCAGTTCTCTGCTGCCAATGACTGGAACGAATTGCAAAAATCACCGAAGCTGGAGACTTATATCTCCCTCACTAACTTTAAGCATCAGCTGTCAGAGCAGCTTACCGATCATTGCACCTGTACATAGCCCATCCCACCCAACTACCTCATCCCCATATTTTTTTTTCTTCTGCTCCTTTGCACCCCAGTAGCCGTACTTGCATATTCATCTTCTGCACATCTATCACTCCAGTGTTTAATTGCTAAATTGTAATTATTTTGCCACTATGGCCTATTTATTGCCTTACCTACCTAATCTTACTACATTTGCACACACTGTATATAGACATTTCTATTTTGTTATTGACTGTACGTTTGTTTATACCATGTGTAACTCTGTGTTCTTTGTATCGCACTGCTTTGCACCATCTTGGCCAGGTCGCAGTTGTAAATGAGAACACCAATTAAATCCTGTTGGTTACCAAAACTTCCTCTGATCAAAGCATTGGTTTGATCTGGCCTTAAAGAGAGGATCTGACTCCAGTTCAGTTTATTACCACATCATGTTGTTTACCCTTTGTACAGGAAAATCAATTACAGCTCAGATCCTTATTATATTAATTATTATATTAATTATTATCCTCATGCTCTGTGAGTATGTCCATCCTTTTACTGCAAGCAGCAGAGGCATTGAGCAGGGTTTCAATAACACATTCTTAGGGGTCCGCCATAACCACAGAATTCTAGGGTAACAATATATTTCACTATTATGGGGGTGCCCACATTGATTGCTGTAAAGTTTGGGATGCCATGAATGGTTAAGGGCCCATAATTCTATTCTAGTGAATCTATCCGATTAAGTTCTGTGTGAGGACAATCATTTATGAGGTACACTGCATACAAATAATGTTTGTTCAAATAAGAAGACTGCTTTGCTTCATACTGAGTCAATGTTGCAGCTAAAAGGGCATCGTTTCCCTTAAAACAGTATTGTTTTTAATGTGATCCAACCGCTGCCAAAAGACTGGAGTGTGAGCCCTGCGCGCTGATTGCTTAATAAGTGACTGCTTAATAAGTAATCTGCTCCCTCCTCTAACCATTGCGTAAAACAAGCCTTTCTTACTAAGCAAAACAGGCAGTCTAGCAAACACCAGCCAGATTAGCATTCATGCTAGCCTAGTGTTGATACCATCTATGCCCATCTCTCTTGGAGTGCTATAGCGTTGATTAAGCAGCCTTCTATCTATAATACGAAGGTTGAATGATTCTCAGAGGCTACAAAGCCAGATTTATGTCTGTTTCTTCTCTTGTGCCAGGAGACCCCGCCTCCTTAATGTCAACAATCTAGAACACCCCAGGCAGGCCACGGTAACAGGGTTCCAAGACACCTTGCACAGCCAGTTACCTTAACAGCTTGAATATGAGAAGGGCATAATAAGTATTTCAGGGCTAAATATAAGGCAAACAAACACAGTTTGCTCTTGGATAACAGTGTTCCTGGAAAGCGGGTGTGGGTGTACAGGTATGTTTTTTGAGGGCTACTTAAGGTGGCATAGTTTTTTCCTTCAGGCGCTTTGTGGAATTTTGTGGTCTTGAGCAATGAGAGGGAGGGGGAGAGAGAGAAAGAAGGGGAAGGAGAGAGGAGAGGGGAGAGGTATCAACACAAAGATAGAGACCCTGGCAGCTTACAGGCAGCTCAGCAGAAGAGGTTGCATTCTGCCAGTGTGACACCACCTACCTCCATGACCAGGAACACAGAGTTGGGAGTTTCCTGAATGAGAGGAGAGAAACAACATGTGTTAGAGTGATCTCTCACAACACCTGTCACATCCACTACTGTAGAGGACCAGCTTCGTCAAACAGACTGACATGTATGTACAGATACAGACAGATATAGTCTACATACAGTACAGATGGATCATATGTGTACAGTACAGAGAATAGGATTCCCTTGCCACCAAGCATGAACTGAAGCCCATAGCACATAACTGATCTGGATTAGATCCGTACAGTAGAGTAGCTGGCTCCAATCTACAGACACATTGACACCCTCATCCTTCATCTCACACTGTGCGACTGACATGGGGTTTAAGATCAAATTGGCACACCTCAAAGAAAACGTGCCGTCCTTAGTGAACCCCTCACCTCAAAGCTGTGTCGTGCTATGGTCTACATTCTTGAAGGGAAAGGAGCGGAGTTCATTACACAGCAGGGTCAAGCTGAGATTGTTGGGGTGTGTGTGTGTGTTCGGGGCTATTGGGTTCAAGGGAACTGGGCAATGTGACAGATATAGGGGACACCTTGTCAACATGGTGATGGAGGAGCTAAGAAGACGCTGGACAGGAGCCAAGTAACACAAAATCAGGCCTCCAGGTTAAGCAAGCAAGCTCACATGTATTTGGGGGAGTGTGTGTGTGTGATGTCAGGTTGAGGGTACTGCATCATATGGCAGATCAAGCAGCTTGCCATGTGGATGAAGTTAACAACAACCATAAAAAACAACAACTGTCGTCACACATTTTCCAATCCCTTCAGCGCCATTCTAAGTAGGCTATCTATGATTAGATCCAGAAGTGTTTCTTGTGACAAGACCATGCAAACCCCTTTCCATGATTGATTCTAGGTGAAGGAAATAGCCTGTCACATGAAAGGCTTCTTTAATCTCTAACGAGTGTATGACTTCAAAACAATTTAATGTCATTATTTTCTGTGTACCATACTAACAAATCAAAGGGTCTCAGAAAATCAATTCCTTGACTACCAACAGCCATTCTAGTCATTTATTGGACTGCATTACTCTATGGTTCTAATGATCTCTCAGCCAAGGTCTCCAGTTGGAGAGCAAAAACCACTGCTTTCGCTCTGCAAACCAGCCACCCATTAATTCCACTTCAGCTTTTTCCTGTCAGCTGACCTGTCAGCCTGCACCAGGCTTATTGGCTGGGCCCCTTCCTCCCTGACCAATCCCACTGGCCCGTGGCTGTGGATACTAGGAAAATGGATTTCAAGGATGTTGCTGTTGGGTTGTAGCAATGGGGGAGGGGAGACGTAGGGAGGCCCCACCACCATTATCTGCTCTGATCGGTGTGTGTGTGTGTGGTGGCTGGTATTGGCCTGGGGACTAGCCGTTTTCAGCCCCTGTACTATACTGGTTGATGGGGGGGGGGGGGGGGGGGGGGGACTGGGAGAGGAAGAATAGGAGGAAAGGAAAGAAGGGAGTTGGCCAGGCTGTACACTGTCCTGGAGGGGGAGGGTAACTGATATGTGAGAGGCACAAATACAGGACAGCCTCACCCCGTTTAACCTCCAGCCCTCAGTAGGTTGAAAATGAACTGTCTATGCCAAAATAAAATGTATCCTACAATAGAGTCCAAAACCTCTTCCATGGTCCAAATCTAGACTAAGTGACACTTTCTAAAGGCAGTGGTTGGTTACAGCTGTTGCTATTATCAACATGTTTACCACAAGAGAGGAGACTCCCAATGAGTCAGAATGTACTGTTACTCAAAACACTATCTGTTAAAGAATTGGACACACACAAGACCTGCCAACAGGGTTATTCTACATAACCCTCCTTCCTCAAAAGGAATATGCCAAAACAAAAACAGCAGCACAAACAATTCTGCTTCATGCTATCCAACATCAGCAGCCCCACAAACACAGGCAGTCATATTCCACTTATAAAAGCATTTCACAATCCTTCTATTCCCATCCACTTGTTAGATGGAAAACCACTGAGTCACCAGGCGATCCAGCCAGAGTTATGCCACAAACAAGCTTTGATCGATGCTCTTCTAGGAAACACTGGAAGGAAGTGTACTACATCAGCTCGAAGAAATGTTGCTGTCTTGAGGGAAACTCAAAACATCCCCCAAGCATTTTCCACCGCTTCAGCCCTCCACCTCAGACAGTTTTAGAATGCCAGCCCCTCTAGAGCCGGTCCAAAACAACAACAACATTCTCAGTGTGTCGGTCCTGCTTGTTGCGTCACACAATTGACTCCATGAGTGCTGGGCTACATAAGAATGAAGGGAGGGAAGGGAACAGAGGGAGAAGAGAGGGGAGGCGGTCGGCTTGGCTCAGTTTAAAATTGCTGAAGACTTTAGAGAATAGGGTTCCATATGTGGACTGGAAATCCACCCGGCACGCATCTGTTACGCAAAGAGCATTCTGAGAACCAAGTATCTAGCCTAGTCTAATATTACTGCACGCTAGATACATAGCTGTGTCACACCCTATGACAGACACTGTGGTGATTATATGACGCATGCTATGATGATTATAACTTGCTGAGAGAGCGTTGTTCTGTTAATGTGTTTCAGAGACAGGGTGAACCCTTAGGGCAGCGGTGGACATACTGCTTTGTTATTGGTGGCACGTGACCTGTTGGTGTTTTCATCACACATGTGCACAATAGACACACACACACAGGTGATCTACTCACAGTGGAAGGGCACTGACTGTCCCTATGGGAGAACCTAATGTCCTGCAAAGGCATCACATCAGATACAACCTGGCAATGTCTCTCTATGAGATCCCCGTTTTAGGTCACGAGTGTCCAGAAATTAGGCCAAATAACAAGAGGTATCCTGCTCCTCTTCCCTCTCCTTAGGCCAAAACAAGGCAGAGGAGTATAGAAAAGACAGTACAATAAAGAATGTCAGGAAAATATTGACTCATGAAATTAGATGCCTCTAGCACAACACTTTCTCCTTACTTGGTGCATATTGAACCAAATATGCATGTTTGTGTGTTATTTTTCCTCACTTAGGGCGAACAAAGCACACAACTACAGTACTATAGTTTACCATCCCGTCAACTTTTTCCAACATTTTTTTTTTTTTTTTTTTTTTAGATCTGAAAGGTATTGCCGGTATCAAAGCCAAATGACCTAGTTGCTGTAAATGAGATTGTGTTCTCAGTCAACTTACTTGGTAAAATATGGGTTAAAGAAAATTTAAAAAATAACATTTCGGTAAAGTTCTGCCTACGGCTTCGTATAAAACATAGCCATAATGCTGAGGCGGCATTGGCACACACTACGCTCTTAAACTCTTGCTAGGCAGCGCCCTGTTACCATCCTCCTGGCAGTTCTAAACGTTGCAAGGCATCTAGCCCATCTCTTGGCATAGCCCACCACTAAGCATGCACTGTTTTCTTAACCACAATGGGATGGATCCAGAAATAATTACAGTGGGAATAAATAGCACTGAATTATGAAAATACTGGAATGAAGTAGGCTAATGCAACTGAAGGCATGTATCAAATGGTTGCTTACTGAAACTGCCAAAGTAATCCTTGAAATATATTTTAAGCAATAGCCTACCTGCGTGTGGTCAACTAGATGACAATTTCAGCACCATTTTGATTGGGACAGCGCCATCGCTCTGATTTGAGACAAGCGTGGGGGCTCATCTTGACAGATTCATCTGTCAGACTTTTGTTTTCACTGAATCTTCGTTCGGATATTGGTTGGGCTACAATTAGGCTAGAGAAATGTTATCTATGTTGAGGTGAATGCTGCTCATCATCATCTTGTCTAGTTGGCTCATTTATTACAACATTTTGCCATCGTATCTAGTTTGCGAGTGAAGAGAAAAATAATCCACTTGTTAGTCGCTTAGTATCCTAGGCCTACTCCCAACCAAAAATCTGTCTATGTTTTGTTTATCCCATGTGTAACTCTGTTGTTTTTGTCACACTGCTTTGCTTTATCTTGTCCAGATCGCAGTTGCAAATGAGAACTTGTTCTCAACTGTCCTACCTGGTTAAATAAAAGGTAAAATAAATAAATAAATAAAAGGTATAAAAAGCCTATGCAGGCAAGACTGTGGTAAAAAGGGGCATGTTTGTAAGGGGGTTATTAACATTGCCCACTTTGTTTTACACGCTAAATACTATAAATCTTATGTGAAAGCAGTATGTGTGTGTGGGGGGAGATTTGAGTGTGCTGGGAGGGAGTTGCTAACTGCTACAGTATGGAGAATGTTCTAACCCATTTAACGGGCTGTAAAAAAAAGCCAGATGATGGAATACAGAGGGGCAGACAGTTGGTTTTCTAGGAAAACCGACAGGATTCCTGAAATCTCCCATGTGCGCCAAGAACAAGTTCTACTGCCCAGGGCCCACCCCTTATTTTATCAAGTCAGCCCCCCCGCCCCGTTTACCTCGCTTTACCTCCCCTTCTTTCCACACACACACACACACACACACTCTCTCTCTCGCTGATGCTAGGATACAGTGTTCTACCAGAGTTCAGAAGAGGTTTTGAAAGCTTCCACCACGGGACTGCCTCACAGACGCATGACTCTTAACCTTCATAAACAAACCCACCTCCTACCCTGCCTCTCTTCTTTCTATGGATGCACATTTTGGTCAATTTAACTGCTCACTAACTGACCCTCATTAACCAGTAAAAATACATAATAATCCAAACAGTAAAATGACGTGACCAACAGAAAATACTATCAAAGACATGTATATAATGACGAGATGCTCATGTTTCCGCCCTAACAATGGTAATCGTCCCAAGGCGAGAAGGCAGACGACAAGCTAAGGCCCAAAATAACCCCATAGAAACGCGTTGGACTTATTTTGAACAGATTTTGGTGAGAGTGAAACCTCTCACGTCACCTCTTCCTCTCATGCATACAAGGACCGGACATTTTTCATTAAGAGCTTAATAGAAACATGCAACAATATCAAGCCTATCTTCTTCCAGTCAAAAGACTGTAGCTTATTATTCAACATGCAACTCCTGTAATGCAGCAGCTAATAAAATGTCATTTTCAAACATTCACCAAAATGCATTATGGGGAAGACACAGTTGTAAACAGCACACCTAATGTGAGCAGTTCCATATGTAACAGAGATTAACATCTAATAGCAACTACTATGATGGGTTGCTAATATGACTAAGATTGTGCTTCTGGACAACGAAAGAAAGTTGATATGAAAACCAATACAAGAGGAGAGAAATGCTGATTAATGGCACAAGGAAGTCTTTATAAAATAATTGCCACCACGTTTCTGTGGATGGATTTTCGCAAAGCTACTTTGAAGCAAGGTAAGACATGCCTCATTATTTGAAGTAAAGTGACCAATTACACTGCCTCAAGCTGACATTGCAAAGTGGTGGGTCACGTCTGATAGTCAACGGTCGACAGGCATCCAGCCGAATGGCGAATGGGAGGCCCGGTTTACCAGTTGAGATTGAGAAATAAAAATAGATATTTTTTAATCTTGGCACCAAAGTTAACACGCGATTGAATTTAGCGTTTGTTATTGGTTGCACAATGACTGGGCTTACAAAATCAGGTTTCACTCCCGTAGCCTGACCACTTTTTGAGGAGCTACTCTCGTGCTGACTGACAGGTTGTAGGCTATTCCGCTCCTCAAACTAGGCTCTGTATGCGTGTGATAAATAAAATGTATGACGACTAACAAAAATAATGCAAATGAACCTGTAGACCTACTTCTTTCTATTTTCGTTGTGGCTCTTATTGGTCAACCTCTCCCTCTCCAGTTTCATATCTGGTGAATCAGTGTGGGCTGTGTACCAGGCTAGTGTCATAGATGCCAATTCAAGATGGTCTCGAATCCATTTCAATGCCTTATGGGTCTACCACTTACACACTCTCGCTCTCTGCAGTGAACCTTTAATGAAATAGCAGGTATGTACCGAGCAATGCTGTACAGTCTGGGCTCTGTCAGCCTGGAGAGAGACTCTGTGATTACTGTTCTCTGCATCACACTGCTGCCTCACTCCCGCTTAATGCTAACAGCTCCAAAAAGAAGAGCAGGGACAGACGTAGCCTAGCTAGTGTTGCATAGGCCTGTTATGATATAAGCCTAATGAGCAGAACACCTCAGGATCAGAATAAGCTCTGTAACCTTCCCGTCACCCAGCCCTACACCCATACTGTCTTTATAAACATGACTCCTTTCTGAAAACACTCTAATTAATTAGTTATATTGAGTCATTTATCAGACGTTGGTTTCATTTCCACAGAGACTTCCAATACGTGCAGAAGGAGATAAAAACAGTCGGAAATCTCACACGCACAGGGATTCACAAAGAATGTGTGTGAAACTAGTCAGTGCATGGTTAGAGACCACATTCACACTAATATGTCACTGAGGTATTAGCACATAGTGGTGTAGGCCAGAAGACCAGGAATAGCAACAGTGTGATTATGTGAGAGCATGCGTGTGTGTGTACGTGATAGATGGAGTAGTTGTGTGTGTGTGTACTAGTGATTGCTGTGTGTGTGTACGTGAGAGTAGTTGTGTGTGTGTGTACTAGTGATTGCTGTGTGTTGAGCATGACAGATTCATTTGTTTGAGTGTGTATGCTCTGTGTGTGTGTGTGTGTGTGTGTGTGTGTGTGTGTGTGTGTGTGTGTGTGTGTGTGAGTGAGTGGAGGTCTCCGCATAGCCCTCATAGGGTATACTGTATACTACACATGAATGATTGCTATCACAAGGTCTGTGATGTTTGTATCTATAGGCTAGGCTTACGTTTTGCCAACATTAAGATCTAAAGGAGCCCTCACCGTGAAGCGGGCCTTTCAAGCAGCGTTCTCTAACGAGGCACCACCTCACACACACTTACAAACACGCAGTGACAGTCCTCCTAATGACTCAGCTAATGACTGTCGACTGTAAACAGACCACACAAGCTTAATTGGCCTTTCAGGGGTGTGGCATCGGTAACCACTAGCGGCCCTCCACCTCAACTAAGACTGAAGAGTAGGAGTAAGGACAGGCTAATATCTAGGCCTATATCTGAATCCAGATGTCAGGTCTAGTTTTTGTTCTTTTACTATTTGGACAAAACATTTTTTTTATTATTAAACAATACCAGGAATTCAGCCAAAAAATATATAATTGCAGAAATCGCAATTATTTCCACCCCCCCCCCAAAAATCTGTTCCAAAGTAGGAAAGAGGATAATGGCGGACGGAAGACAGGGTGGTGCGGCAGGTGCCGCTTCTCATACGAATGCTGTTATTTTATCTAAAACATCAGGTGTACGCCGACCCCAGCTAAGTAAATCATGCAAAGAGTTAAAGCACAATTATGTGTTTTATCTCCAGTACTTTGCCATGATTGTCAGTTATGTAGCTGCTCTACTGATAATCTCAGTGCGTCCTTGCTGGGATGACACAATCAGTCTACTACCGGAGAATATCAACACCAAACACATTGGTTCACCGTTCCACGGGAGCGCACAATACACAGCATACCATAAATTCTGAATAATGGCCAAGTCTAACTCACTCCCTATTCCACTGTAGCGCTTAGGCGTAACAAACACAAGTCCAACATTTATCGGAAACTGTTAAACTACCTGTTCACTACCCTCCTGCTCTCCGGGGATGTGCAACTCAATCCTGGGCCTAACGTCACCAAGCCAGCGATACTCACCAGAGTGGAAAGCAGTGGATGGCCTCGTCCACTGATCGTCGCCGCTGTGGAAGTGGGTGAGTGCTATGGTCCCATGGTTTCTCTCGACTCACCCGGCTCCAGGATAGATTTTTACTTTTCAAACATACCCAAGTCGCTATATGCAATCCCTGACTCTGCTTCTGGTTCGCAAGCTGTTTTAATTAGTTCCCCGCATCCAGTGCAGGCGGGAGGGATTGTTAATTGCGCTACCGAACTGCCCCAAATCAAAACGGCCTAAACCAAGCCGTCAGAAAACACAGAAAATGTAACTTCTTTCAATGTGTCAATCACTCTCGAGTCATCTGGGACCCACGAGCTAAACCCAAGGGACTACTGGGGGGCACTTGAACATTCGTAGTGTCATTCCAAAAAGTGATCAAATTCAACATCTACTCACAGACTCCAACCTTGACTTCCTCTGCCTCTCATAGACATGGCTCCGTAAAACTCCCCATATGCTGCTTTGATTGTGCCTGGCTACAATGTTTTCAGGAGAGACAGGATTGAAGGAAGAGGGGGTGTGATGATTTACATTAAAGAACATATCCGATGTAAACAAATTGAGTGGTCATGTGATAATGAACTAGAATGTATTGGCCTGAACGTTACACTGTCTCCCCAAATGTCTTTTACCCTTATTGGAATGTATGGGCCACCTTCCACCAAAAGTGTGTTTTTTGATCAGTTTAATAACATGCTTAGGGAATGTGATTTTGGGAAAGAGGTCATCTTAAATGGGAGATTGTAACATTAATTATGAAGACAAGTCTTGTAGAAAAACCCTCAAACGGATCACTAATACCTTTGACCTTACACAGCTAGTTAAAGGGCCAACCAGGGTGACTTGTTGCTCTAAAACACAGATTGATTTGGTGTTCAGTAATAAACCAGAGAGAGTGACTAAATCATTCAATATGGTTACTGGGCTATCTGATCATAGTCTGACACTTATAGCCAGAAAGCTGTCTAAGAGCAGGTTTAACCTCTCTACTGTTAAAAAGACGGATCAACTAAGAATACCTAAGAGTGAATTAAACTATTTTGAAAACGCAATTAAGGGAAGTAACTGGAATGATCTCTTGTCCTATACAGATGTGGAAGCTGATAGTCAAGTTTTTCTATCCACAATCAAGACTACAATAAATGGTTTCCTAAAGAAAATCAAATCCAAACCTGGCCAAAAGAGCACTCTTCCTTGGCTAAATGGAGAAATCTGGAAATTGATGAAAGAACGAGATTATGCTCTAAAAATAGCCCTAAGATCCAAATTAGAGCATGACAGATGTAGGTTTACCACGTTGAGAAATAAGGTGATGAAAGAAATCAGACAGGCCAAGGCAAACTTTTTTATTAACATAATTGGTGAAGCAAAGGGAAATTCTAAATTGATCTGGGAGAATCTAAAAAAGTTAACAGGGAAAGACCATAGTAACACTGCAAAAAGCCTAGAAATCATGGTGAATAACAATCTCACACAGGATTCAGTCATAATAGCATTAGCCTTCAATTCCTACTTTATTGACTCTGTCAGGGTACTGACACAGAACCCCTCCACTGGTTTCTTGGGCTCAGTGCTAGTGAATGACGCTCAACCTGTCTTCATCATAAGGGAGGTTTCTGAGTCAAAGGTGAACAAGGTGATTAGCTCACTAAAGAACTCTAAAGCCAAAGATGTGTTTGGGCTGGACTCTACCTTTCTTAAAAACTACAAAGTGTCACTCATTGGCTCCATTACTAAGGTCACCAACACATCTATTGGTCTCGGGGTGTTTCCAAGGGTATGGAAGTCGGCCATAATAACGGCCATCTTTAAATCAGGCGACCCTGCTGACGTGAGTAACTACAGGCCCATTAGTATACTACCTGTGGTGTCAAAGGTTGTTGAAAAGTGTGTAGCAGAACAACTGATTGCCCACCTCAACAACAGCCCCTTCACATTACACTCCATGCAGTTTGGCTTCAGAGCGAAACACTCCACAGAAATGGCCAACTGCTTTCTTCTGGAAAATGTGAAGTCCAAGATGGACAAAGGTGGCATTGTTGGGGCTGTGTTTCTGGACCTAAGGAAGGCTTTTGATACTGTTAACCATGAGATTCTCATCACAAAATTGTCCAAGTTCAACTTTATCCCCGATGCCTTGAGATGGATGAAATCATACCTTGAAGGCAGAACTCAGTGTCAGAGTGAGCAATGAGCTGTCTCCCACTCTTAGCTATGATGTGGGCGTGGCCCAGGGTCAATACTGGGGCAACTCCTGTTCAGCCTGTACATTACTGATCTGCCTTCTGTCTGTACTGGGTCTGAAGTTCAAATGTATGCAGATGATACAGTCATATATGTGCATGCAAATAGCAAACAACAAGCTGCACAAGAACTCACTACTGTAATGGTCCAGGTTACAAAGTGGCTCAGTGACTTGTGTTTGCATCTCAATGTGAAAAAAAAACTGTTTGCATGTTCTTCACAAAGAGGGCAACAGATGCTACTGAACTAGATGTCTATGTCAGGGGAGAAGCTCCAGGTGGTATCTGATTTTAAGTACCTTGGCATCATACTTGATTCCAACCTCTCTTTTAAAAAGCAGGTGAAAAAGGTAATTCAAATAACCAAATTCAACCTAGCCAATTTCCGATTTATACGAAATTGTTTGACTACAAAAGGTAGCAAAACTGTACTTCAAATCTATGATACTCCCCCACTTAATTAACATACTGCTAGACTAGTTGGGCCCAAGCTTGCTATACAACATTAAAACCTATTCAGTCTGTCTAAAAATAGGCTCTCAAAGTGCTTGATAGGAAGCTCAATAGCCATCATCACTGTTACATCCTCAGAAAGCATGAGCTCCTGAGTTGGGAAATCTTGTGCAATACACCGACGCATGTCTTGTATTCAAGATCCTAAATGGCCTGGCTCCCCCTCCACTCAGTATTTTTGTTTAACAGAAAACCCAAACATATGGCAGCAGATCCACAAGGTCTGCCATGAGAGGTGACTGTATAGTTTGCCTAAAGGAAAATCACCTTTAGTAAGTCCGCTTTCTCTGCGAGAGCTTCCCATGTCTGGAATACACTGCCATCAGACACACATAACTGCACCACATATCACACTTTCACAAAATGCATGAAGACATGGCTAAAGGTCAATCAGATTTGTGAACATAATCCCTAGCTGTGTATTGCCACTTCCCATGTTGTCTGTAGCCTGTGAGGTGTGGAAACACATTGTTGCTTTTATGAATTTTGTCTTGTGTTGCTCTGTCTGTATGCTATGTCTTGCTTGTCCTATGTTGCTCTGCGTGTGCTCACTGCTCAATGATTGTAATTATTTTTAATAACCTGCCCAGGGACTGCGGTTGAAAATGAGACGGCTGGCAAAAAACGGCATTTTTACTGAAAGGTTAATTAATGTGCACTGTCCCTGTAAAAATTAAATAAACTCAACTCAAGTATTCCCACAAATAAATATGTGATCATGTCTCAATGCAAATAATGTATGAAATTGTTATTTTCAAATACAATCTCTTTTTGGGCTTAGTTGTGGTCAATTTGCAGTGTCAAATTAATATAATTATGTTCCGCCCCCCCCCCCCCAAGAAAAAAAATCAGCCCATGGCTGAATCTAGATGCCTACCCCCGTGCTAGGCCTTGCTAAATGTTAAAGCTACAATATTTAACGTTTTGGGCAACCTTACCAAATTCACATAGAAATGTGAGTTATAGATCTGTCATTCTCAATAAAAGCAAGTCTAGGAAGCAGTATAATCGGTTCTGTGTGCGCTATTTCTACGTTTCCTATTGTTGAGTTAAATTTTTGCGTCTTTTACTATTGGTTTTGAACACCAGCTTCAAACAGTTGAAAATACATAATTTTTGGTTATTGAATTATTATTATTTTTACTGTGTTTGAGATTAAATGGTGGAGCGATTTATGCATATTGCACCTTTAACCGGGGCTCCATAAACATCCACAGGAATGAGGGCAAAGATACATGAGCACCTGCTATCTTCTATTGGAAAGATAGGGTGGCAGCTGTCTTAGGTATGTCTCACAACAGCGACCTAGCCGACAATGGCAACTATTTTCCTTGTCAGTCAGAGGGAGAGGGGAGGGTGCCCCAATGCCCTCGCCAGGACAATGCTGTAACTCTGTCTGGTGGTTGTTGCACAAGCCCTATCATTTACAGCTCTCTGGGTAAACTGAGTGACCCGGCGCATGTAGTGCAAGCCAGAACAGCTGAAGAAGCTGGGCAGAGGCCCACAGAGAGAGAGAGAGACACGAGAGAGAGTATGGTTAGAGAGATAAAAATAAGGGAGATTGAAGAGTGAAAGGGAGAGAGAGATAGAGAGATGCATGGAGAAAGAGAGTAGGAGAGGGATAGATAAAAAAGGGAGGAAGGAAAAGAGGGAAGAATGACAGGGAGAGAGAAACCCAGCAGTCACAAAGCCAGAAGCCAGCATTCTCCCACACTTCTCAAATACGGTCAGGCTGCACATTCAGATGGTCACAGAGAGGGGAATAAACAACATACCAGACAGACATACAGAAAGGCCGAGATTGTAACTGGTGACTGGAGAGGGGAAACTATGACCAGGGGAACAAAACAAAGGAGAGAAATGAGAGAGAGTGCAATAGAAAGAGAGACAGAGTGAAAAGAAACCCTAGAAAGAGAGAGGGCGCTTGGAGGCCTAACACCCATCAATAACACTGCAACACTATCTTCGTCTCCTTCTAAAACACCAAAGCTGCAGTCTCTCCTCTCTTCCCTTTCAGACGACATCTCTAAGCCCCACTGCCTGTGTGCCAAAAGTGACAGCTGCAGAGGGGAGAGATGGCCCAGGGAGGGTCCTGCCAATGGGGGGAGAGGAGAAGAGGGGGGAGAGAAAGAAAGAGACTGACTAAGACACACTACACACAAAGCCCAAACCAGTGTCTTCAATTATGGTTAGTGTTCTGTGGCATTCCGACTCACTTCCAGGTAGAAGTTGCCCGCTCCCCTAACCACATACAGTTTATATACACAAAAGTATGTGGACATCCCTTCAAATTAGTGGATTCGGCTATTTCAGCTACACCCGTTGCTGACAGGTGTATACAATCGAGCACCCAACCAATGCAATCTCCATAGCCAAACATTGGCAATATAATGGCCTTACTGAAGAGCTCAGTGACTCAACATGGCACTGTCATGAGATGCCACCTTCCCAACAAGTCTGTTCGTCAAATTTCTGCACTGCTAGAGCTGCCACGGTCAACTGTAAGTGCTGTTATTTGTGAAGTGGAAACCTCTAGGCGCAACATCGGCTCAGCCGATAAGTGGTAGGCCCCACAAGCTCACAGAACGGGACTGCCGAGTGCTGAAGCAAGTAGCGCGTAAAAATCATCTGTCCTGTTGCAACACTCACTACAGAGTTTCAAACTGCCTCTGGAAACAACGTCAGCACAAGAACTGTTCACCGGAAGCTTAACAAAATGGGTTTCCATGGCCGAGCAGCCACACACAAGCCTAACATCACCATGCGCAATGCCAAACGTGGCTGGAGTGGTGAAAAACTCACCACCATTTGACTCTGGAGCAGTGGAAACACGTTCTCTGGAGTGATGAATCACGCTTCACCATCTGGCAGTCCGACAAAGGAATCTGGGTTTGGAGAATGCCAGGAGAACGCTATGACTTTTGAATGAGATATTCACCGAGCAGGTGTCCACTTACTCTTGGTCAAGTAGTTATGATCAGACTCCCTGACCCTCAATCTTAACCTTAATCATAAGGGGTATGAAAATATATTGGCACCTAGTGCCTGTATTAGTGGGTTTAACCTACTTCCATCCATTCAGTATGGATAAGGTGCTTTTCAAACTCATTATACATCACACGCTACATTAGTATAATTAAAGGTCTGACTATACGTGGTGATCACATCAGGGGTGCGGATAGAGGGATGAAGGGAGGAAGGTCGGATGGGTAGAGCAGCAGGGTCCCGGTGGGAGGCTTACATAAACAAAGAAAGTGCCTCACCATGTGGGCAGCGCTGCTTGATCATGACTTCAATAACTTTCTCTCTTTACCGCTCTTTCCATCTCTCCCTATTGCAGGGGTGTCAAACTCATTCCACGGAGGGCCTAGTGTCTGCAGGTTTTTGGTTTTTCCTTTCAATAAAGCCCTAGACAACCAGGTGTGGGGAGTTCCTAACTAATTAGTGATGTTAATTCATCAATCAAGTATAAGGGAGGAGCGAAAACCCGCAGACACTCGGCCCCCCGTGGAATGAGTTTGACACCTGTGCCCTATTGGCTGTAACCCTACTGGAAAGGCTTTTTATAAATAGAGAATGCAGAGTGAGTCATAGGGCTATCTGCTAACCTTGGAGTGAACAATAAAACACAGAGAGCTCTTGGACTGAGGGCTGAGCTAAGCTGGTTTTCAAAGGCTTTCCTGCTCTTTTATGGAAGGCTCTCAGTGATTTCCATGGTGAACCAAAGCTACAGGTCCAGTAGTCACCATGAAGTAAGGTCATGGTGAGAGACTAAAACCTGACCTTTGGTGGCAGCCATTTTGTCACCCACCTTGAAGTGGATGACCCTGCCCCCTGTTACATCACTGAGGACGGTCAGCGGTGTGTGCTGATTGACGACCAGCGGAGGTGATGGGTGGTACAATGCATGATGCTGGTGTAACCATGGCCAGTCATGTGACTGAGAAGCTCCACCAGTCAGTCAGTGGTCACAGCCTTGGACCACCAGTCAGAAGTCTTATCGAAGTTAATGGTTTACACATGAATGTCCACTAACATTACACACAATCTGCAGGTAATCTGCAGCCAGCTCCACATGGACCGGGCAAACAGAGAAAAGGTCTACTCAGGAGCTTGGCAACCCATTATGTGTCTGTCTGTCTCACTGGTGATCTAGTGATTGTGAGTGTTCTGCTTGTATACAGTTGCACTGCACTGCCCATGCACTGTCCCATTTGGCTAGTTATAATGAATAAAAGAATTGGATTCTAGCCATGTAGATCTAATTGAGCACTGTTGAAGAGAATGGCTAGTTGAATCGAAGAGCGGTCATTGTAAAAAGCACCAGAGTGAACTAGATGCTGTCAGCACGCAGCCTACGGGCTTTAGTGAAGTTAGGCTAAATCAAATGCAGTAGACACATCCAGTCTGCCTGCAATCAGCTGAGCTCGACCTTACTTCAATGGAAAACCAGATAAGCACTTACCTGGACATCGTAAAGTGCCACAATGTTCTCATGTTGAAGTTCCTGGGAAAAGTAATGAAGAAAGAAGCACATTAGTGACGCATTAGCTACTGTACTGTTGACGTGACGACTGGCTTCTATTTACATTTATAACAAGGAAGTCAAGGCCTTTCAGTCAAACATGCTGACTGATGGAGGATCGATGTCAACTAATTCTTTAAATACATTTCCAAGATAAATGACAAGCAATTAGGTTAAGCATACTACTCACCTTGAGGATTTTGATTTCCTTGCCAAGCAGGATCTGGGACTTGGAGAGGTTCTTTTTGTTAATGCTCTTGACGGCCACCTCCCAATCCGTCTTCTGCAGATGGAGCAAGGAGAGAAATAAAGAACAATTAGTTAAAATCTCTTTAGATGTGTTCAGTTCCCCCATCACTCACACTAATGTTAAGGGAAGTGTTTGTACATGCGTGTGTGTAAAGCCTAGGCCAGCTGGCCTTTAATTGCTTTGTGTGCATCATTGTTTGTGAGAGAGAGATGTGGGGGAAGAGAGGACATCTTAGACATTAAATCAACACAGGTTTCTCGGGTTTCAATCAGATAGGCCTCTGTAACACTGAATGACAAAACAGTCAAAAGAATACTAGAACACTGAGTTATCATGCAAGGTATCCCACTTCCACTAAAACCTGAGCGAGAGACCTATTTTCTACTCAAGTTTAGAGATACCGTTTCCATGCTTTCTTTACTCACATGAGCCCTTAGTGTGACTGAGTAGCTTGTAAAAAAATCACTATTCAAGCTCACATGACTCAAAATGCTTGATTTATTTGCCCTTGAGCTAGAGACACTGAGCTTAGACAATGACCACAACTAGCCTAAATTGTTAGGTGGAATGGATGGTGTGGAGGAGGCATGGAGGCTAGGTGGAATGGATGGTGTGGAGGAGGCATGGAGGCTAGGTGGAATGGATGGTGTGGAGGAGGCATGGAGGCTAGGTGGAATGGATGGTGTGGAGGAGGCATGGAGGCTAGGTGGAATGGATGGTGTGGAGGAGGCATGGAGGCTAGGTGGAATGGATGGTGCATTGTAAGACTTTCCGAGAGGAATTCTATGAATAAAAAGGGCTGCTGCTTTCCATATGAATCTAGGTTAATAGGAGAGGTTTTAATTCTGTGTTTCAATTGCCTCTGCCGCTAGGCAGGGTTCTACTGGTAGTTAGCACAGGGAGGCAGCACATGACAGCATGCCCCAGCCAACCGTGACATATACCGGGGCAGTGCAGAAAACAGAAACCCCATTCAATAGAATCACCCCATCGGCCTATGGTGTAATGCTGAGCAGAGGGTGGTGGGTATTGTTTGCACCAAATCAAGTTAATGACCATGCTCCTGCTATGATGACACAGACAATCAGAGACTGAAGGGCAAAGTAAGTACTTTCCATTGGACTTTTTTTTATTAGTTAGATGTAAAATTGCACAACTAAGATCTCCTCTGCCAATTTCTTCAGTTATCTTAAATTAATTTGAGGAAGTGCATAATGGCTCCGGTGCCTCAAGATGGACTATTGCTGTTTTTTTATCTTGTTTTTCAAGTGAAGGTCTTTTAAGGGAGTATGTGAGCACACCCGTTCGGTTCAACTATTAGGTGCCAGCCGAACCAAAGCATGTGGAAGCCTTTAATGTCAGCAACATAGGGATGGGCACCACTCCCTGTCAAGGCGATTCAATACACATCTAGACACATGGGCTCCGATACAATACGGGAACAATATGTTTTGGTTTGAAATGATTTGGTGCGATTCGGTTTGACTAGAGAATTAATTGATGTCATTCAGTTTGATGCGATACGATGCACAAACATACCTTTTCCATTCTAAATTAAAATCTTCTGCTGATGGAGCTCATGAGCTGGGCCTCTCTTAGCTGGATCTGTCTGAGCTGACTAAATCACCATCACCTACTAATTAACTTGTTTTTGCAGATTAAAAGTTTGAGCTAGTAATATATCAATATTTATCATTTACACAAATTAGCTATGGCATTATCAACTTTACCCTTTATCTTAAAATTACCATATACACTGATTGTTTAAAGCAAAACTACCAAAACTATTGCTGACGTTGAACCAGAACAATCTAAATAAAATCTATTGTAAGCCCCTTTCAGCAGGTATAGCCCAATGAGGCTCCCGAGTGGCACAGTGGTCTAAGGCACTGCATCTCAGTGCTAGAGGCATCACTACAGACCCTGGTTTGATTCCAGGCTGTATCACAACCGGCCGTCATTGGGAGTCCCATAGGGCGGCGCACAATTGGCCCAGGATCGTCTGGGTTTGGCCGTCATTGTAGATAATAATTTGTGCTCCAGGGGACGTCGACAGATTTTTCACTCTAGGATTCGAACCCGCAACTTTTCAGCTACTGTCCCAACGCTCTTAACCACTAGGCTATCTGCCGCCCTGACTACACTGTGTAAGACAAAGAAAATACAACAGGCAAATGCATATGTGATCTCAATAGTGACGGCATGGCTAGTTCAAACTGCAGGACTTAGTGAATAGATCACAGGAGACAAAGTGAGAGACAATAATGACTAAAGATGTTCATACATGCACGTGTATCTGTAGTGAGTGGGCCGCATGAAAGCCCTCGGATCAATTTCCAATTTAGGAACTAATTCGGGGTCTCAACTTACTGTTGCAAGTTACAATACATCAGGTGCAATTTCTAAATTTGGATGTCCATTAGCATTTTCTCTTGTTAAGTACAGTGCCTTCGGAAAGTATTCAGACCCCTTGACATTTACACATTTTGTTACGTTACAGCCTTATTCTAAAATATATATATATATCCTCAGCAATCTACACACAATACCCAATAATGTTTTTATTTTTGCAAATGTATTAAAGATAAATATAAACAACTTATTTGCATAAATATTCAGACACTTTGCTATGAGACTCGAAATTGAGCTCAGGTGCATCCTGTTTCTATTGGTCATCCTTGAGATGTTTCTTGTTTTGGAGTCCACCTGTGGTAAATTCAATTGATTGGACATGACTTGGAAAGGCAAAAATGTCTATATAAGAGCCCACAGTTGACAGTGCATGTCAGAGCAAAAACCAAGCCAGAGCGTTGGACTAGTTAACCGTGAGGTTGCAAGATTGAATCCCTGAGCTGACAAGGTAAAAATCTGTCGTTCTACCCCTGAACAAGGCAGTTAACCCACCGTTCCTAGGCCGTCATTGAAAATAAGAATGTGTTCTTAACTGACTTGCCTAGTTAAATAAAGGTGTAAAAAAAAATCTGATTTCCGATTGTTATGAAAACTTGAAATCGGCCCTAATTAAACGACCTCTACACTGTACGTCACTGACAGTGACAGTCATTTAGCCCATGTCAGCTAAAATTGGTTTGATTGCTAAATTAGTTTTGCAGCCAGCTATCTAAACTTGCCATTATGGTCGAATTACCTGCTGTCTCTCCGCTATCAAACCAAGGGGGGGGGGGGGGCAAAAATGTTTGCTGGCAATTTGGGGGGGTAGGGGTTATGGATGCGGTACACAGACCAGCGAGTAACTGTGGCCCCTCATGATGTGTTCAGATTTTTTGGTGGCCCCCACCCCATCAAAATTGCCCATCTCTGGTCTAAACAGTGACAGCAGGGCTAGTTCAAACTGCAGCAGGATGCTTAAAAGATGAGGCAATTCATCAGCCCTGTTAAAAGTGGACCTGGCATCATGTGATTGGAACATTTATAACCCTGCATCGGCATGCCTTCTATTTATAGGATTATTTCCACCTAGGCTAGGAGATGGAGGACAGACAGAATAGGATGTTATTGGTGCTTACATTTTAACCAGCTCAAGAACGTCACACAGCTTCAAATGTACACTAAATTTAGCTGCTGTGTTCTGGTCACAGACAAACGCATAGGGCTAGGTACAGTATGAACATAAGCTACACCCCAGCTCAGGCTCCTCAATAACAGTGAAATGTACAATACTATGGTGTTACCATGTCAACCCAGCTATGACACTATAATGTAGGTGTTCCTATAACGCACGTGTCAAACATAAGGCCCGCATGCAGAACCCGGCCCATGACACATTTCTATCCGGCCCACAGTGATTTGGGTTGTCAATTCATTTCGGACCGCTTCCATACGCGATGCACTGCACTACAAGTCCCAGCAGGCACTACCAACGTGCTGCACGCCAACCGGTAGTGCATTGTCACACACACACCTCTTCTCCCAGACCCACACACACCCACCCACAAGCTAGCCAGTGCGCTGTATCATCATGAATGCCAATGACCTAATCTTCTACCAGACCGAAAGTTTAAACTGTTGTAGACTAAATGTCCATGCCAAGTGTTGGTTCTAACAGTTCATTGCTGTAGCACACAGAATTTTATCTTGGTTGTCAAAAAGTTACAAGATAAAGGATTCACACACAGGTATAAGTTACTACTAAAGGACAATAGGACACACAATGAGTATAAATGAGTCAACAGTTGAGTCATCTACTTTATGAAATGACAGCCTGATGCGCTTGCGTCAATTAATTGAAAGTCATCACGCTGCTTTCGTGTGTCCACAGTGGAGGGAAAGTGTACAGACACATGCCACAGTCCTAGCTAGACTACTACACTGAACAAATATAAACGCAACATGCAACAATTTCAAAGATTTTACTGAGTTACAGTTCTTATGTAAATCAGTCAATTTAAATATATTAATTAGGCTCTAATTTATGGATTGCACATAACTGGACATACAGATATGCATCTATTGGTCACAGATACTTTAAGGTTGAAAAAAGGTTGGGGCGTGGGATCAGAACCTCTGTCCATTCAAATTGTCATCAATAAAATTAAATTGTGTTCATTGTCCGTAGCTTATGCCTGCCCATACTATAACCCCACCATGGGGCACCCTGTTCACAAGGATGACATCAGCAAACCGCTCGCCCACACGATGCCATACACGCTGGTCTCAGACACTCCCGCGTGAAGAAGCCAGATGTGGAGGTCCTGGGCTGGCGTGGTTACACGTGGTCTGCAGTTGTGAGGCCGGTTGTAGGTACGGCTAAATTCTCGAAAAACGACATTGGAGGCGGTTTATGGTCGAGAAATTAACATTCAATTCTCTGGCAACCGCTCTGGTGGACATTCCTGCAGTCAGCATGCCAATTGCACACTCCCTCAGCTTGACACATCTGTGGTATTGGGTTGTGTGACAAAACTGCACATTTTTGAGTGGCCTTTTATTGTCCCAGGCACAAGGTGCACCTTTGTAATGATCACACTGTTTAATTAGCTTCTTGATATGCCACACCTGTCAGGTGGTCACTAACAAGGATGTAAAAAAAAATGTTGTGTACAGAATGAGAGAAATACTATTTTTGTGTATATGGAACATTTCTGTGGTCTTATTTCAGCTCATGAAACATGGTACAAACACTTTACATGTTGCGTTAATATTTCTGTTCAGTGTTAAATGTTGCAGTCTGGCTTTGGTTTTTAAAATGTGACAACTAATAACCAAAAAACTAAACCTGCAACAAAACGCCATGCAGATGCAAAACATGAAGACCTATTACAAAAACACTTGAGCAGTAGCCTAGGCTGGATACTCAAAGTAATACATTTTGAGTGCACCATACATCAATGCTGCATTCAACAGCACTGGTGATCCATGCAGTGCAAAAAAAAGTTTCAAGTTAAAATGTTACAACAACCTAGCAACGTTATTTGGAGTTATTCAATACTTTTTGATTAGGGTCGCAGCATATTATGCACATCTGTAAGCATAGCAGCAAAGGCTGGACAAATGTTATTTATATCTTTGTTTTAATATGTTAAAGGGCTATATACAGCATCCTATGTACATAAGTGGACATTATAAAAAGGGAGATGTTTAAAATTAAAATAAATAAATAAAAACAATGGCCAGAGTTGGGTCGAAGTTGTATGCATGTTTTTTTTGTAAAATGTCTAGCCCGCAAATTCCTTATGTTTTATCAATATAGCAGATTGAGTTTGACACCCCTGCTATAGTATCCATATTTTCTTAACGTTGACATACAGTACAGTACCTTAACCATTGGCGTAGGTACCGATTCATAATCTTTGCATACTGATATTCTGCTCACACAGAATAATTCAATACTGTTGATTGTGATGGCACCGAAGAACACGGCTGACGTTTTACATTCTCCCAACCAATTGTGCTATTTTTTTGCATTTTGTGTAACTTCTTTTTTTATTTATTGTGTACATAATGTTGCTGCTACTGTCTCTTATGACCGAAAATAACTTCTGGACATCAGAAAAGCGACTACTCACTGGGGACTGGAAGAAACGTTTTCCTTTAACGAGTCCTACAAGAAGGATATCCAGCTTTCACTGGAACAGGCCCAGATCCACACCTTTTGCGTGAAGAAAAGACGCCAGAAAAGAGGCCGCAGATCAGGCACCCTTCTGAGAATCCGGCGGCGAGCGAGTAAACTCCTATTGCCTTCCATTTCTCTTGCTAACGTGCAATCATTCTAAAATAAAATTGATGACCTACGATTAAGATTATCCTACCAACAGGACATTAAAAACTGTAACATCTTATGTTTCACCGAGACGTGGCTGAACGAAGATACGGACAATATAGAGCTAGCGGGATTTTCCATGCACTGGCAGAACAGACACTCCCTCTGGTAAGACAAGGGGTGGGGGTGTGTGTTATTTTGTCAATAACAGCTGGTGCGCGATGTCTAATATTAAAGAAGTCTCAAGGTATTGCTAGCCTGAGGTAGAGTACCTTATGATAAGCTGTAGACCACACTATCTACCAAGAGATTTCTCATTTGTATTATTTGTAGCCATCTATTTACCACCACAAAGCTCCCTCAACCAACTCCAGGCCATAAGCAAAGAAGAAAACGCTCACCCAGAAGCGGCGCTCCTAGTGGCTGGGGACTTTAATGCAGGCAAAATTAAATCAGTTTTACCAAATTTTTACAGCATGTCACACGTGCAACCAAGGAAAAAAATAAATCCTAGATCACCTTTACTCCACACACAGAGATACATTCATAGCTCTCCCCCACCCTCCATTTGGCAAATCTGACCATAATTCTATCCTCCTGATTCCTGCTTAACAAGCAAAAACTCAAGCAAGAAGTACCAGTGACTCGCTCAATACGGAAGTGGTCAGATGAAGCAGATGCTACGCTACAGGACTGTTTTGCTAGCACAGACTGGAATATGTTCCGGGATTCATCCAATGGCATTGAGGAATACACCACCTCAGTCATCGGCTTCATCAATAAGTGCATCGATGACATCATGCATCGATGACATCGGCTCACAGTGACATTGACATTTTCAACCTCTTCCTGACCAAGTCTATAATACCTACATGTTTCAAGCAGACCACCATAGTCCCTGTGCCCAAGGAAGCGAAGGTAACCTGCCTAAATGATGGGAGGTCATGGCTCACATCAACAGCATCCTCCCAGACACCCTAGACCCACTCCAATTCGCATACCGCCCCAACAGATGACGCAATCTCAGTTGCAATCCACACTACCCTTTCTCACCTGGACAAAAGGAACACCTATGTGAGAATGTTCATTGACTACAGCTCAGCGTTCAACACCATAGTGCCCACAAAGCTCATCACTAAGCTACGGATCATGGGACTAAACACCTCTCTCTGCAACTGGATCCTGGACTTCCTGACGGGCTGCCCCCAGGTCGTAAGAGTAGGCAACAACACATCTGCCACGCTGATCCTTAGCACTGGGGCCCCTCAGGGGTGTGTACTTAGTCCCCTCTTGTACTCCCTGTTCAACCACGACTGCGTGGCCAAACACGACTCCAACACCATCATTAAGTTTGCTGAGGACACAACAGTGACAACGATGAGACGGCCTATAGGGAGGTCAGAAAACTGGTAGTGTGGCGCCAGGACAACAACCTCTCCCTCAACGTGAGCAAGACAAAGGAGCTGATCGTGGACTACAGGAAATGGCAGGCCGAACAGACCACCATTACCATCGACGGGGCTGTAGTGGAGCGGGTCGAAAGTTTCAAGTTCCTGGGTGTCCACATCACCAACGAAGTATCATGGTCCAAACATACCAAGACAGTTGTGAAGAGGGCACAACAAAACCTTTTCCCCCTCAGGAGACTGAAAAGATTTGGCATGGGTCCCCAGATCCTCAAAAGGTTCTACAGCTGCACCATCGAGAGCATCCTGTCCAGTTGCCTCACCGCCTGGTATGGCAACTGCTCGGCATCTGACCATATGGAGCAACAGACGGTAGTGCGAACGGCCCAGTGCATCACTGGGGCCAAGCTCCCTGCCATCCAGGACCTATATAATAGGCGGTGTCAGAGGAAATCCCATAAAATTGTCAGAGACTCCAGCCACCCAAGTTATATTGTTTTGTCTGCTACCGCACGGCAAGTCTAGGACCAAAAGGCTCCTCAGCAGCTTCTACCCCCAAGCCATGACTGCTGAACAATTCATAAAATCGCCACTGGACAATTTACATTGAACCCCCTCCCTTTTGTACACTGCTGCAACTCGGTGTTTGTTTGTTACCTATGCATAGTCACTTCGCCCCCACCTACATGTACAGATTACCTCACCTAGCCTGTACCCCCGCGCTCTGACTCAGTACCCCCTGTATTTAGCCTCGTTATTGTTATTCTTATTATAGTCTACGTGGTAAATATTTTCTTCTTCTTGAACTGCAGTTGGTTAAGGGCTTGCAAGTAAGCATTTCACGGTAAAGTCTACACTTGTTGTATTCGGCGCATGTGACAAATAAAGTTTGATACTGCACAGTGGCAATAGGGTAGCATGATGACATCATCCCTTTCATGTAAAATGTCTGGCCCGCAAATTCCTTGTTTTATCAATATGGCTCGTGTGTGAATTTGAGTTTAACACCCCTGTTATTGTATCCATATTTTCTTAATGTTGACATATCTTCACCATTGGAGTAGCTACCTACTGTATTATGAATCTTTGCATACTGATGTTCTGCTCTCATAGAATACATTAATACAATACTGTACACTACACAGTGGCAATAGGGTAGCATGGTGACATAATCCCTGGATGCATCACACAGTGACATAGATGTGGAGCAGGCTCAGAAATATATAACATTCTCTCCTCTCTGACCGTCCTTCAGCTGCACCTTGATCAACAGAACACTGTTTGGTCCACATTCCCATCATGGACAGTCACCACAGTCCTGTCAGTCAGTCAAGATGCTTTGTTATCACTGCGAGTGTGTGGCCAATCAAGCTAATATGATGAATGTATCATCACTAGACTGTATCATCGCATTCCATTGTTGATATAAAAAAAGGATTACATTGATATGTAGACTATTGCTCATATCATGACTGAAGATGGAGAAGGAAGACCTTGAGGAAAAACAAGCAGACATGCTCCTTTTCCTCCTTATCTAGGCTGGCTGGCTACGTCAGCGAGCTATTCACTGCTGTATGAGTCATCCGTTTCATGAATGAATGGCTCGCATCTCTCTGCACCCAGTGCCAGACCATAATGCAAGATTGCACAACATCACATGATCGAGGCTTATGAAACACAATAACATGCATGATCAAACATGTATATAACATTGTTATATTTGAATACAGTGAAGACTATGAATGGATAGAATGGATTTAACTGCAATTTTTTTGCATCATTATCGTAACTAATATTTATGTCTAGTTAGTTGAAGGAAAACTAAACAAAATGATGCCAAATTACAGTTTATTTATTGCAGTACAATGCCACTGACCTAGATTTATATAAACGTCACTACTCTCACATAACATCATGGAGAGAAAAAAAGAGGAGAGGGAGGGTGCAAGCAAAGCAATGGGAAAGATGGAGATGCAGACCTTTTATGTTTCAGATAGTTACCTTTCTGTGCCTTCCTTTGAACACCACAGCGAAAGCCCCATGTCCCACCAAGTCCTTTCTGCTGTATTCAAAGTCTCCAACCGTCTCCATTGTCAAAGTAACTGTCCAATTTAGGTCAGGTGTGGAAAGGTTCTTTCTTCAGTGAGGCACGTTGAAGGATGCTCTTTTGATATGAGAACCCTGGTGCAACAATGTATCCACCCAAACGTTGCTTTAGCTGTCAAGCAAACTAGTGATTGTGGCGTTTACACAATACAAGTCAGTTTTACAAGGACAAGCGTGCATTCCAGTCCACCTTTGATATTGCCTGAGAAACAGCCATGTGATGATATAACTGATCACCTTTAAAAAGGGGATGCAAAACTGGAGCTAGTGTCAAATTATTTCCTGTCAGTAGCCAAGTACAACAGATTCTGTAATGTTTGACGTTTAACTATTTCCACAATCAGACAATGCAGTCAGCTTTACGCATGACTGGACACAATCCCAAGGTACACAATGTCAGTCCCTACTGCCAGCTGTCATTTTCTGACCCAAATTGCTAACGTTATACACTGGCTAGCTACCTAGTTATATGTGCATTTAGTTAGCAAACAAATTAGCTCAAAACTGCTTTGCTTGACATTCTACATGATGTCAAGTATTCTGGATAAATAGATTGAAAGCTTCAAACACCCAAAGACACTTCTACTATATAACCAGAGAGTGACATGCTGTGACATGCGTCATGTTGCCCATTGTTGCTTGCAAACAACCATGCAAACAGCATTTTATATACAGTAGCTAGTTAGCTTTAACGTTAGCTACATGCTACCTAAACAGAATATCAATTGAATTGACAGATCACAACTAGCAATGATCCGATTATCGCAGGTTATTGCAAGAACATCTAAAATACATATATTTTCCTGAAAAGCTATGACATGCAACACTACTGAGTTTCAATAGAATTCGTGTGTCAGTTTACTGTCATAATAGTCCTCTGGTGAGATGTTCTATCCAGAAGACGTCTCTCTGCTTGGAAAACATTGACGTTCGTGCGATTCTCTTCAATGTTATCCAAATCGCATCTATTCAAATTCCTTGATTTTCATAATTAGTCATCAAATCTCAGTCACAGGGAGAAAATACTTGGGTCAGCAAGAACATGGCAACCGATTCAAATTCACCTTTACCGTACGATAAGTAAAACCATTGAATGTATGCCCCTTAATACAGTTAATCTGCTATTTTGGCTTCGTCTTTCCCCTTCCAATCACATTGGCCAGGTACAGCCTTGTCTACTGACATACTTTACCTATGTCAATACATAACAAATGACGAAAAGAGTACGGTGACAAATCTTTTATTCCATATCCTTCCGCGGACTACATCAATGCGCAATATGCCCTCCGCGACGAAGGATAGTTCCACGATGTCGTAATTTAGGTCATCTGGGATAACCCAGAACTAAAACCTCGTGTTGTGGCTTTGATTTGATTTGAATAAAAACACATGACATATTTCATTGTTATTAATGAAGTAAAACATGTAATTACTTAGCTCGCTCCAAAATAACTTCACAGAGTCACACTCATAAACAATGTGTATAAAAGTTTCCCCTACTCCTACTTAATTAATAGTTAATGTCTTTATTTTCTCTGGTAAATTTTACATACACAAAATAAAATAATTAAAATCTGTTCCCAAATGCAATATATTTGTTGTTGCTTGAAATCGAAAATGTACTAACATCTAGATTTAGTCAATGACAAAAAACAAAATAAATTCATTCTTACAACTGTACCATAGGTTTATACAAATGCAATCCCTGACCTTTTTTGTTTTATTATTTTGATTTATTTTGTTTCATAAGAATAAAATATAATTGTAGTGATGTCTTGTTTATTCGTTACTGTAATTTGAATAATATCAATATATATTTTTTTACTAAAGTCTCGTGTAATTGGTCATATGATCGATGTACGTAGTCTGTCCAGGAAAGATTATAATTTAGGCTACACAATTTTTGTTGTTCATTTAACTGGTATGTATCTACCAGTATCGAGGTATGTTTGATTAAAAAACTGAAACTTTGCAATTGTTTGACTATGACACCCTTAAAATAAATGCCGCGTTCATGTGCTAGTTGGAACTAGGAAACTTGAAAATGTCCGAATTGCTGATTCGTTGAACGCGGCATGTGTATAACTACAACATAATAATTTCCAAGTGATTATCTACTTCAAATAATTGGGATATATGAATGAAAGTATTAGCCTACATCAGAGGTATTCAAATCTTACCTAGGTCCGGAGCCTGCTGGTTTTCTGATAATTAATTGCACCCACCTGGTGTCACAGGTCTAAATCAGTCCCTGATTAGAGAGGAACCATTCCCAAAAGCAGTGGATCTGGTTTACAGGTCCAGAGTTGAGTTTAATGGGCCTACAGTATCATTAACAAATATAGCCTATCGATTGTCTTCCCAAAGTGAACAGTAATATGATAGCCCAATCTCACTATGTTTTGAAATTATATTTCAGAGCCCAAAGCCCACGTACCCCAATGATGTATTGGTACCCCATTGCATGTTCAGCCCCATCTAGCGTTAGAGTAGTAGAGACAGTGATAGGCTACCAGAGATTTACATTATGTTCAGGCCTCTATTTGTAGCTCAAGACTGGTCCGTCATTCCTTTGCTTTGTATATGTTCCCCCCTACTGGATTTATTCAGGTATGACATATATCCCTTGAATGCGTTTGAAAAATAAAAACAGCTGACTCCCTTGTCACTGAGTCTCCTGGATCCTTTATTATTTAATTAATTTATAAACCAAACAGGCCTATAGTTTATTAGTGTGACTTGCTCTAGATATTGCACTTACTTCTTATTCATGTCACAGCTGTTTCTAAATGGAGAGCCATTAGCATTTTACATTTGTTTATGCTAATTTGATTTCTGCACAGGAACGGACATCAATTTAACAGGAAAACAAAGGCAGTGCGGCCATCAATGCAATTATATTCAATCAATTGGCCAATACATTAGTTGGGTTACTTGCTCTTTGAGGACCGTTGTAATTGCTTGGATAGCCCTTTGGTGATGGCGGAAAATATATATTGTTCTTATTTATTTTTTATTTCACCTTTATTTAACCAGGTAGGCTAGTTGAGAACAAGTTCTCATTTATAATTGCGACCTGGCCAAGATAAAGCAAAGCAGTGCGACACAAACAACAACACAGAGTTACACATGGAACAAACAAACATACAGTCAATAATACAATAGAAAAAGTCTATATACAATGTGTGCAAATGAGGTAGGACAAGGGTTGTAAGGAAATAAATAGGCCATAGTGTCGAAATAATTACAATTTAGCAATTAAACACTGGAGTGATAGATGTGCAGAAGATGAGTGTGCAAGTAGAGATACTGGGGTGCGAAGGAGCAAAATAAATAAAATAAATAACAGTATGGGGATGAGGTAGTTGGTTGAGCTATTTACAGATGAGCAATGACCGGGGCAGTGATCTGTGAGCTGCTCTGACAGCTGGTGCTTAAAGCCAGTGAGGGAGATATGAGTCTCCAGCTTCAGTGATTTTTGCAGTTCGTTCCAGTCATTGGCAGCAGAGAACTGGAAGGAAAGGCAGCCGAATGAGGAATTAGCTTTGGGGGTGACCAGTGAAATATACCTGATGGAACGCGTGCTACGGGTGGGTCCTGCTATGGTGACCAGTGAGCTGAGATAAGGCGGGGCTTTACCTAGCGAAGGCTTATAGATGACCTGGAGCCAGTGGGTTTTGGTCACCAAACAGATGGCACTGTGATAGATCATCCAATTTGCTGAGTAGAGTGTTGGAGACTATTTTGTAAATGACATCGCCCGAGTCAAGGATCGGTAGGATAGTCCGTTTTACGAGGGTATGTTTTGCAGCATGAGTGAAGGATGCTTTGTTGTGAAATAGGAAGCCGATTCTAGATTTAATTTTGGATTGGAGATGCTTAATGTGAGTTTGGAAGGAGAGTTTACAGTCTAACCAGACACCTAGGCATTTGTAGTTGTCCACATATTCTAAGTCAGAACCGTCCAGAGTAGAGATGCTAGACGGGCGGGCGAGGGCGTGCAGGCAGCGATCGGTTGAAGAGCATGTATTTATTTTTAGTAGTTGGAGAGTAGTTGGAGGCCACGGAAGGAGAGTTGTATGGCATTGAAGCTTGTCTGGAGGTTTGTTAACACAGTGTCCAAAGAAGGGCCAGATGTATACAGAATGGTGTCGTCTGCGTAGAGGTGGATCAGAGAATCACCAGCAGCAAGAGCGACATCAATGATGTATACAAAGAAAAGAGTAGGCAACAGATCCGGACAACAGGCCCTCTGAATTGACAGTCTGAACTCTATCTGAGAAGTAGTTGGTGAACCAGGCGAGGCAGTCATTTGAGAAACCAAGGCTGTTGAGTCTGCTGATAAGAATGTGGTGATTGACAGAGTCGAAAGCCTTGGCCAGGTCGATGAATACAGCTGCACAGTATTGTCTTTTATCGATGGCGGTTATGATATCGTTTAGGACCTTGAGCGTAGCTGAGGTGCACCCATGACCAGCTCGGAAACCAGATTGCATAGCGGAGAAGGTATGGTGGGATTCGAAATGGTCGGTGATCTGTTTGTTAACTTGGCTTTCGAAGACCTTAGAAAGGCAGGGTAGGATAGATATACTGTAGGTCTGTAGCAGGTTGGGTCTAGAGTGTCTCCACTTTGAAGAGGGGGATGACCGAGGCAGCTTTCCAATTTTTGGGGATCTCAGATGATACGAAAGAAAGGTTGAACAGGCTAGTAACAGGGGTTGCAACAATTTCGGTGGATCATTTTAGAAAGAGAGGGTCCAGATTGTCTAGCCCGGCTGATTTGTAGGGGGACAGATTTTGCAGTTCTTTCAGAACATCTGCTATCTGGATTTGGGTGAAGGATAAATGGGGGAGGCTTGGGCAAGTTCATGTGGGGGGTGCAGGGCTGTTGACCGGGTTAGGTGTAGCCAGGTGGAAAGCATGGCCAGCCATTGAAAAATGCTTTTTTAAATTCTCAATTATTGCAGATTTATCAGTGATGACAGTGTTTCCTAACCTCAGTGCAGTGGGCAGCTGGGAAGAGGTGCTCTTATTCTCCATGGACTTTACAGGGCCCCAGAAGTTTTTGGAGTTTGTGCCACAGGATGCAAATTTCTGTTTGAAAAAAGCTATATCCTGATAAGAAGGACATGTTTGTCAGGCTTCTCCTGTTGAAAGGTGGAGGAGAGATCCTATGGGAATCCAGACGTGGCAGCATATGTCACTATGTTGGGTTCTTTTTTAGGGGGTCTACAGATCCTCAAAAAGTCCTAAAGCTTCACCATCAAGAGCATTCTGACTGGTTGCATCACTGCTTAGTATGTCAACTGCTTGGCATCCGACCACAAGGCGCTACACAGGGTAGTGCATATGGCCCAGTACTGTATATCCCTGGGGCAGAGCTTCATGACATCCAGGACCTCAATACCAGTTGGTGTCAGAGGAATGCCCTAAAAATTGTCTAAGACTCCAGCCACCCAAGTCATAGACTGTTCTCTCTGCTCCCGCATGGCAAAACAGAAGGAGCACCAAGTCCAGCACCTAAAAAGCTCCTTAACTGCTTCTACCCCCAAACCATGAGACTACTGAACAGTTAATCAAATGCCTACCCGAACAATTTGTATAGACCCTCTTATTTTATTATGATTTATATTTATTTTTGGCAATGATTCTCTGGCACAGGCTCAATGTAAACTCACTGGACTCTAACCATACACTCACAAATGCTACACTGACACTCCAACACACACGGACACACACACAAAACACACAACATGCATATTGACGCCACACACACACACACACACACACACACACACACACACACACACACACACACACACACACACACACACACACACACACACACACACACACACACACACACACACACACACACACACACACACACACACACATAGGCTCGCGAGTGGCGCAGCAGTCGAAGGCAGTGCATCTCAATGCTAGAGGTGTCACTACAGACTCTTGATTGGTTCCAGGCTGTATCACAACCGGACGTTATTGGGAGTCCCATAGGGCAGCGCACAATTGGCCCAGCGTTGTCCGGGTTTGGCCGGGGTAGGCCGTCATTGTAAATAATAATTTGTTCTTAACTGACTTGCCGAGTTAAATAAAGGTAAAATAAAAAAAACACGCATTTACATTCCTTCACACTCTTCACATATGCTCCTGCTACTCTCTGTTTATTATTATTGTAGGCACTCCTACAATCTAAGCTAGATGCCCTCAATCTCACACAAACTATCAAGGAACCCACCAGATACAAGCCCAAATCCGTAAACATGGGCACCCTCATAGATATTATCCTGACCAACTTTCCCTCCAAATACACCTCTGCTTTTTTCAATCAGGATCTCAGCGATCACTGCCTAATTGCCTGCATCCGCTATGGGTCCGCAGTCAAACCACCACCTCTAATCACTGTCAAACGCTCCCTAAAACACTTCTGCGAGCAGGCCTTTCTAATCGACCTGGCCCAGGTATCCTGGAAGGATATTGACCTCATCCCGTCAGTCAAGGATGCCTGATCGTTCTTTAAATGTAATTTCCTCACCATTTTAAATAAGCATGCCTCTTTCAAAAAAAATTTAACTAAGAACAGATATAGCCCTTGGTTCACTCCAGACCTGACTGCCCTTGACCAGCTCAAAAACATCCTGTGGCGGACTGCAATAGCATTGAATAGTCCCCGCGATATGCAACTGATCAGGGAAGTCAGGACCCAATACAAGAAGTCAGTCAGGAAAGCAAAGGCTAGCTTTTTCAAACAGAAATTTGCATCATGTAGTTCTAACTCCAAAAAGTTTTGGGACACTGTAAAGTCCATGGAGAACAAGATCACATCCTCCCTCCCTTCTCCTTCACCCAAATCCAGATATCAGATGTTCTGAAAGAGCTGCAAAACCTGGACCCATACAAATCAGCTGGGCTAGACAACCCTATCTTTCTAAAATTATCCGCCACCATTGTTGCAACCCCTGTTAACAGTCTGTTCAACCTCTCTTTCGTATCATCCGAGATCCTTAAAGATTGGAAAGCTGCCGAGGACATAGACCTATATCCATCCTGCCCTGCCTTTCTAAAGTCTTCGAAAGCGAAGTCAATAAACAAATCACTGACCATTTTGAATACCACGTACCTTCTCCGCTGTGCAATCCGGCTTCCGAGCTGGTCACGGGTGCACATCAGCCACGCTCAAGGTACTAAACGATATCATAACCGCCATCGATAAAAGACAGTACTGTGCAGCCATCTTCATCGACCTGGCCAAGGCTTTCGACTCTGTCAATCACTGTATTCTTATCGGCAGACTCAATAGCCTTGGTTTCTCAAATGACTGCCTCGCCTGGTTCACCAACTACTTTGCAAACAGAGTTCAGTGTGTCAAATCGGAGGGCCTGTTGTCCGGACCTCTGGCAGTCTCTATGGGGGTACCACAGGGTTCAAATCTCGGGCCGACTCTTTTCTCTGTATATATCAATGATGTCGCTCTTTCTGCTGATGATTCCCTGATCCACCTCTACACAGACGACACCATTCTGTATACATCTGGCCCTTCTTTGGACACTGTGTTAACTAACCTCCAAACGAGCTTCAATGCCATACAATACTCCTCCCGTGGCCTCCAACTGCTCTTAAACGATAGTAAAACCAATTCCATGCGTTTCAACCATTCGCTGCCGGCACCCGCCCGTACGACTAGCATCACTACCCTGGACAGTTCTGACTTAGAATATGTGGACAACTACAAATACCTAGGTGTCTGGCTAGACTGTAAACTGTCCTTCCAGACTCATATTAAACATCTCCAATCCAAAATCAAATCTAGAATCGGCTTTCTATTTCGCAACAAAGCCTCCTTCACTCACGCCGCCAAACTTACCCTAGTAAAACTGACTATCCTACGATCCTCGACTTCGGGGATGTCATCTACAAAATAGCTTCCAATACTCTACTCAGCAAACTGGATGCAGTCTATCACAGTGCCATCCGTTTTGTTACCAAAGCCCCTTATACCACCCACCACTGCGACCTGTATGCTCTAATCGGCTGACCCTCACTACATATTCGTCGCCAGACCCACTGGCTCCAGGTGATCTATAAATCTATGCTAGGTAAAGCTACGCCTTATCTCAGCTCACTGGTCAGGATAACAACACCCACCCGTAGCACGAGCTCCAGCAGGTATATCTCACTGGTCATCACAAAGCCAACACCTCCTTTGGTCACCTTTCCTACCAGTTCTCTGCTGCCAGTGACTGGAACGAATTGCAAAAATTGCTGAAGCTGGAGACTTATATTTCCCTCACTAACTTTAAACATCAGCTATCTGAGCAGCTAACCGATCGCTGCAGCTGTACATAGTCCATCTGTAAATAGCCCACCCAATCTACCTACCTCATCCCCAAATTGTTTTTATTTACTTTTCTGCTCTTTTGCACACCAGTATCTCTACTTGCACATCATCATCTGCTCATTTATCACTCCAGTGTTAATCTGCTAAATTGTAATTACTTCGCTACTATGGCCTTTTTATTGCCTACCTCCTCACACAATTTGCACACACTGTATATATACTTTTTTTCTATTGTGTCATTGACTGTACGCTTGTTTATTCCATGTGTAACTCTGTGTTGTTGTTTGTGCCACACTGCTTTGCTGTTGTAAATGAGAACTTGTTCTCACCTAGCCTATCTGGTTAAATAATGGTGAAATATATATATTTTTAAATAACAGCAATATGTTTAGGCTACTACATGATACTAAAACATTTCCCTATACCTATCATGAGGTTGCTACAACCTAGCCTGTGAATTAAAGTTTACAACGTAGGTGCACACAAGTCGAGAGAAAAATTGGAGGTGACAGGCAGTGATACATTCAATACTGCCTTGCACACTCTTGTCTGCATCTAGCTGATATAGGGTGTAATCATTAGTCCAAAAGTTGTAAAAAATTGTTTCTATTGGACAAATTTAGGTATGTTTATCCCTGTTTTGTTACGTTTGATTCTGTTTACGAAATGACGGAATGAATACACGACTGATCACGTGTCAACACAGTTCCCTTTCATATCAGCAACGTTTTATCCTTGTCTCACCTTGTCCCTTCGCTTGTGGACGTCACTGCACAACACATCAGCTGTATGTGACCTGGTGAAGAAACCTTTCCAAGCCAAACCCTATCATAACCACTACACACAGCCCACATCGTTGTCGCCATTAGCTAAAGTAACGTCATAGTCAACAAAGCTAATAGAACTAATGTTAGTAAACCTGCTACAATCATGTAACGTTACAGTGTACAGTCAGTAAGTAGTTTAGCACTTACACCGGCAGGCCCCGGTGGCAATACATCAGTAAAATCAAAAGCTTACCTTGATTTCAAATCAAATCTAATTAGTCACATGCGCCAAATACAACAGGTGTAGACCTTACAATGAAATGCTTACTTACGAGCCTCTAACCAACAGTGTAGTTTAAAAAAATATGGATAAGAATAAGACCTAAAAGTAACAAGTAATTAAAGAGCAGCAGTAAAAAAAATACAATATATACAGGGGGGTGCCTTTACAGAGACAATGTGCGGGGGCACTAGTTAGTTGAGGTAGTATATACATGGTAGGTAGAGTTATTAAAGTGACTATGCATAGATGACAACAGAGAGTGGCAGTGGTGTGGCGGGAGGGGGGGCAGCAATGCAAATAGTCTGGGTAGCCATTTGACTAGATGTTCAGGAGTCTTATGGCTTGGGGGTAGAAGCTGTTTAGAAGCCTCTTGGACCTAGACTTGGTGCTCCGGTACCGCTTGCCGTGCGGTAGCAGAGAGAACAGTCTATGACTAGGGTGGCTGGAGTCTTTGACAATTTGTAGGGCCTTCCTCTGACACCGCCTTTTATAGAGGTCCTGGATGACAGTGATGTACAGGGCCGTTCGCACTACCCTATGTACTGCCTTGTGGTAGGAGGCCGAGCAGTTGATGCAACCAGTCAGGATGCTCTCAATGGTGCAGCTGTAGAACCTTTTGAGGATCTGAGGACCCATGCCAAAACTTTTCAGTCTCCTGAGGGGGAATAGGATTTGTCACGACTGTCTTGGACCATGTTAGTTTGTTGGTGATGTGGACTTGAAGCTCTCAACCTGCTCCACTGCAGCCCCGTCGATGAGAATGGGGGCATGCTCAGTCATCTTTTTCCTGTAGTCCACAATCATCTCCTTTGTCTTGATCACATTGAGGGAGAGGTTGTTGTCCTGGAACCACACGGCCAGATTTCTGACCTCCTCCTTTGGAAGAGTTCCAGTGTTGTGTTGGATAGTCATAGCCAGCTAGCATCCCTCTGTTTGAGCTGGGTGTTTGAGTAGGCTTAACTAGGTAGCTGCATTTGCTAGCTAAGTAAATGAAACTGAAAAAATTACAATTTCTCACCCATTTTTCTTTTGCTTCTCCTTCATTTTGGAAGCAATGTATTTGTTCAAAACTGTTCAACTATTGTCTTTCTCTATCTTTGAGTCAACTACTCACCACATTCCGCATTCAGTACTAGATTCATTCTCTGATTCTTTGATAGGGTGGACAACATGTTAGTTCAAGCTGCAAGAGCTCTGATAGGTTGGAGGACGTCCTCCAGAAGTTGTCATAATGACTGTGTAAGTCTATGGAAGGGGGTGACAACCATGAGCCTCCTGGGTTTTGTATTGGATTCAATGTACCCAGAAGAGGACGGAAGCTATCTGTTCTCCGGCTACACCATGGTGCTACCCTACAGAGGCTGTTGAGGGTTCTGCCGACCTTTATTGCAAAATAGTGTGTTTTAATAAATGTTTCTGTGATCTGTGATTGTATTTAGTATAGTTTATTTAAAAAGGAAAACTTTTTCAATGTTTTATCATTTTTATGAAATTCACTGAGGAGGATGGTCCTCCCCTTCATCCTCTGAGGAGCATCCACTGATATAAACATGATATATTACACAGTATATAAAGTATATATTAGATATGTAGTATATAGGCTGACAAGGTAAAAATCTGTCGTTCTGCCTCTGAGCAAGGCAGTTAACCCACTGTTCCCCAGGCACCGAAGACTTGGATGCTGATTAAGGCAGGCCTCCGCACCTCTCTGATTCAGAAGGGATGGGTTAAATGCGGACGGCACATTTCAGTTGAATGTATTCAGTTGTACAACTGACTAGGTATCCCCCTTTCCCTTTCCTTTCCCATTATATTTTACTTTTTTTACTGCAATTGCCAACCACAAGAGGATTCAGGAGCCTCCTCTCAATGAGTGTAGACAACCTGCTGCTGCCTGCTGCTGCTCTGCTAATCGTCAGATGGGGGGAGGAGAGGAGCTAGGGGGCCCACGTGATTGGGTAACTGATTAATAAAAAATAAACTGAATAATAAATAATAATAAATAATGTGACAGGTCAATTGTGTGAGTCAGGGGCTGGGACCAAGCCCATACGGGGCCCAAGAGGGGAAAAAACTAAAACAACGACTTTTATTATTATCATTACTATTCATTTTCTATCCAACCACAGAGTGGGTTCCACTCTCCATTGTTCAAAATACACCAGAGAGCATAATGTAGCCACAGAGGATCAATAGTTTAAAAAAAACAACAAGATTACATTTTATCACAAGCACATACAGGTAACTGCCAGAATAAAGAAAATACCAACATAAAGTGTCTTAAAAGGGTGTTGGGCCACCACGAGCTGCCAGAACAGCTTCAATGCACCTTGGCATAGAAAACATCTACCCGACATAACATTAGCTTTGTATCCCTCATTTACTCAAGTGTTTCCTTTATTGCGGCAGTTACCGGTTGCCTAGCATGCCAAATATACAGCTTGTTGTGTTGTGGCCATAGACATATAATCCATAGAACTGTTTTGCAAACCTCTTACGCTTGAAATTTTGTGTTAAACTCATGGGTACGCTAGCAATGGATGCCAGTTATGTATTGAATGGGAACTGCCATCTATTGACTATATCTCTATGGTTTGGTTGTGGCTGTCTGTTTGCCTACTCCATTTTTTTGTTTTTCAAAGTAGCTCATTTTGAGATAGGCTATTGCCAAGAGGAGCGCATTGGCCATCACCGTCAGTAGTCGGCAATGGCTTCAACTTCGTCATTAGGTGAGTCAGTGTGCCACTGGAATTTGTATTTAAAAATCTGAAACTTTTGGTCAAAAAATTATGCTGAAAAGCTAATCCATGTTTTTGTCACTTCTAGATTAGACTACTACAATGCTCTACTCTCCGGCTACCCAGATAAAGCACTAAATACATTTCAGTTAGTGCTAAATACGGCAACTTCACTAGAACCACATTTTTGTATCATATTACTCCAGTGCTAGCCTCTCTACACTGAATTCCTGTTAAGGCTAGGGCTGATTTCAAGATTTTACTACTAACCTACGAAGCATTACATGGGCTTGCTCCTACCTATCTTTCCGATTTGGTCGTGCCGTACATACATACACGTACGCTACGGTCACAAGACGCAGGCCTCCTTACTGTCCCTGGAATGTTCTAAGCAAACAGCTGGAGGCAGGGCTTTCTCCTATAGAGCTCCATTTCTAAGGAATGGTCTGCCTATCCATCTGAGAAATGCAGACTTGGTCTCAACCTTTAAGTCATTACTGAAGACTCATCTCTTCAGTAGGTCCTATGATTGAGTGGTGTCTGGCCCAGGGGTGCAAAGGTGAACGGCAAGGCACTGGAGCGGCGAACCGCCCTTGCTGTCTCTGCCTGGCTGGCTCCCCTCTCTCCACTGGGATTCTCTGCCTCAAACCCTATTATGGGTGCTGAGTACCAAGCTTACTAGTGCTCTTCCATGCCGTCCCTAGGAGGGGTGCGTCACTTGAGTGCATTGAAGGAGATCTTCGTGGGCTATACTCAGCCTTGTCTCAGGGCAGTAAGTTGATGGTCTGTTGATATCCCTCTAGTGGTGTTGGGACTATGCTTTGGCAAAGTGGGTGGGGTTATATCCTGCCTGGTTGGCCCTGTCCGGGGGTATCGTCGGATGAGGCTACAGTGTCCCCCGACCCACCCCTGTCTCAGTCTCCAGTATCTTTTTGTTGTTGTTGAAAACTCTGTTTATTCAGTTTTACACACATAATAAGGCAACACAATAAACAATATAAATAATATACTAAACTAGAAAACATAAAAATAAGAATAAAAAAGAATACATACGTATAAAACACACCGTATTTTAGACTAGTTAAACACACTGAGCAGACGGGTACAGAAATGAAATGCCAATCTTAGGTAAGAGACGCGGGATAGGGGTGGAGAAATGCAACCACTCACAGACGGTCATGGTCATAGACTGATAATCCGCTGGACCAAAATTTAAGTTTTCAATGTTTTTTTGTAGTTTGTTTTGTGGAAACAAAATAAAAACATGGTAAAATAAGCTCACATTTTAGGCTCTGACAGGGCAAGAGGAATAAGGCATCCACAAGCCACATTCAATAAGAATCAATTGGCACATCACCAACCTCAATGTCCTCGCAAAGACCCACAAAGAAATTATCCTCCAACCAGTAAGTCACATGGGTGTCAAATACAGACTTATTTTTGTTTTTTATAAGAATGCAAGGCAGAGCGGCTGGAAGCCCGAGAGGCTCACCCAAAAATTTCTTGGGGGGGGCTAAAGGAGAGTGTGGCGAAGCCGGGTTGGTTACCTGAGCCAACTCCCCGGGCTTACCGTGGAGTGAGAGGGCGTCGTACTGGTCAGACACCGTGTTATGCGGTAAAGCGCACGGTGTCCCCAGTACGCGTGCTTAGCCCAGTGCGGGCTATTCCACCTTGCCGCACTGGGAGGGCTAGGTTGGGCATCGAGCCGGATGTCATGAAGCCGGCCCAACGTATCTGGCCTCCAGTACATCTCCTCGGGCCGGCGTACATGGCACCAGCCTTACAGGTGGTGTCCCCGGTTCGCCTGCATAGCCCAGTGCGGGTTATTCCACCTCGCCGCACTGGCAGGGCTACGGGGACCATTCAACCTGGTAAGGTTGGGGAGGCTTGGTGCTCAAGAGCACGTGTCCTCCTTCACGGTCCGGTATATCCGGCGCCACCTTCCTACCCCAGCTCAGTACTCTCGACGCTCATGGCAGACTGACGGCTCTCTACGCTCATGGCAGGCTGACGGCTCTTGACGCTCATGGCAGGCTGACGGCTCTCGACGCTCATGGCAGGCTGACGGCTCTCGACGCTCATGGCGCTCTGACGGCTCTGGCTGCTCATGGCTCTCTGACGGCTCTGGCTGCTCATGGCTCACTGACGGCTCTGGCTGCTCATGGCCCTTTGACGGCTCTGGCTGCTCATGGCTCTCTGACGGCTCTGGCTGCTCATGGCTCGCTGGCGGCTCTGGCAGATCCTGTCTGGTTGGCGGCTCTGGCAGATCCTGTCTGGTTGGCGGCTCTGGCAGATCCTGTCTGGTTGGCGGCTCTGGCAGATCCTGTCTGGTTGGCGGCTCTGGCAGATCCTGTCTGGCGGGCGGCTCTAGCGGCTCCTGTCTGGCTGACGGCTCTAGCGGCTCCTGTCTGGCGGATGGCTCTGTAGGCTCATGGCAGACGGGCGGCTTTGCAGGCTCATGGCAGACGGGCGGCTTTGCAGGCTCCTGGCAGACGGATGGCTCAGATGGCGCTGGGGAGACGGATGGCTCAGATGGCGCTGGGGAGACGGATGGCTCAGATGGCGCTGGGGAGACGGATGGCTCAGATGGCGCTGGGGAGACGGATGGCTCTGGCCGGATACGGCGCACTGTAGACCTGGTGCGTGGTGCCGGAACTGGAGGCACCGGGCTAATGATAAGCACCCTCCTACTAGTGCGTGGAGCAGGGACAGGGCACACTGAACTCTCAAAGCGTACTCTATACCTGGTGCGTGGTACCGGCACTGGTGGCACCTGGCTGAGGGCACGCACCTCAGGACTAGTACGGGGAGAAGTGACAGTGTGTACAGGACTTAGGAGACGCACAGGTGGCTTAGTGCGTGGGGCCGGAACTGGAGGCACTGAACTGGATACACGCACTATAGGGAGAGTGCGTGGAGGAGGAACAGGGCTCTGGAAATGCACTGGTAGCCTAGTGCGTAATATAGGCACTGTAGGTACTAGGCTGGGGCGGGGAGGTGGCGCCGGAAATACCGGACCGTGCAGGCGTACTGGCTCTCTTGAGCATTGAGCCTGCCCAACCTCACCTGGTTGAATGCTCCCGGTCGCCCGCCCAGTACGGGGAGGTGGAATAACCCGCACCGGGCTGTGTAGGCGAACCGGGGAAACCATGCGTAAGGCAGGTGCCATGTATGCCGGCCCGAGGAGACGCACTGGAGACCAGACGCGTTGAGCCGGCCTCATGACACCTGGCTCAATGCCCAATCTAGCCCTACCAGTGCGGGGAGGTGGAATAACCCGCACTGGGCTATGCACACGTACAGGAGACACCGTGCGCTCTACTGCGTAACACGGTGTCTGCCCGTACTCCCGCTCTCCACGGTTAGCCTGGGAAGTGGGCGCAGGTCTCCTACCTGCCCTTGGCCCACTACCCTTTAGCCCCCCCCCAAGAAATTTTTGGGAGTTACTCACGGGCTTTTCGGGCTTCCGTGCAAGACGAGTCCCCTCATAATTCCGGTTACGAGCTTGATTCTCCGGCTTCCATCCACGTCTCCTAGCTGCCTCCTCATACCAGCGCTCCTGGGCTGTGGCTGCCTCACTCTTCTCACGAGAGCAGCGATATTCTCCAGTTTGCGCCCAGGGTCCTCTACCAGACAGGATCTCCTCCCAAGTCCAAAAGTCCTTGTTGCTCCGTCGAGCATTCCCATACCGCTTGGTCTCTGTATTTTGGTGGGTGATTCTGTAATAGCTGTCGCTCTCCTCATCCTCGGATGAGGTGAGGAGAGAAGGATCTTCGGACCAAAATGCGGAGTCAGGGAAATAAGCCATTTTTATTACAAATACGACGTAGACTAAACAAAACAAAACACTTTCAAAACTTACAAAATAACAAAACGGCGTTGACGCAACCTGAACATAAACTTAACTAGACAAACGTAAACTCACGAACAGGAACGGACATCGAAACATACGAACAGCCAAACAGCTCCAAAAGTGAATACATCGAACATAAACGAAGACATCACAGGAGACAATCACCCACAAACAAACAGTGAGAATGCCCTACCTAAATATGACTCTTGATTAGAGGAAAATGCAAACCACCTGCCTCTAATCAAGAGCCATACCAGGCAAACCGAAACCAACATAGAAACAGATAACATAGACTGCCCACCCAAAACACATGCCCTGACCAAAAACACATAAAAACTAACATAAATAGGTCAGGACTGTTACAGCCACACAGAACTGTTTTCAGGTTAGTCACGTTTGTAGAGTTTCGTAATTTGTAGTGTTTGTTGTTTGTTCATTAAAGCATGAATACCTACTACTCCGCATCTTGGTCCAATCCATGCTCCTCCTCGTCTGAGGAGGAGAACGACTACGACGACCTTAACAGAAAAAGGCAATTTTCTCCTGAACCATGTGGTCTTTCCACTAGACTATTTAAATTTTACTCTGGTTTCATGATTATCTTTTAGAATGGTTCAAGGGAACACCTTACAGATACAGGTATTGCCCTTCAGAGTTTCTGTAGTCTGCACAAAACCCTGGGAATCTGTGCACTGACTCTTCTATTCACATTCACCACTGTCACACTCTGCATCTGTCATACAGATGTAGGATCTTAATTTGAGCCAGTTTTCTACAGCAGGAAAATAACCCTGCAGCAACAAGACATTTTAATTACTATGTGTATTATAATTAATGGACATTATTGTAGGGGTTGACGCATTTTTCGTAAAGGAAAATCTAATCTGAAATTTCAAAGTGGAAACCGTAAACTTCCGAAACCTTTTTAAACCTCAAACACTACATATTTAAAATGTCCTGCTTCGCAGGAAAGTTCTCCTGCAATAGGGTGATCGAATTATGATTCTACATCTGTAATTGGCGTATTCTCACTGAGGTAATATTTATTAATTCTAATGATAGTTATTCTACTGTACACGATTTATGGAGATAATGTCATCAGAGTGCATGATTTATCCAATGCAACAAAGTTAAAACACATCACATGTTCAATATTTAATATTTGTGGCCCATGTGGGAACTACCACATTTTTGGTTGGTGGAGACAGCATATTCCAAGCATGCCAGACTGAGCGGCCAGATGGTATTTAATGATGAATGGGTATCAAATGGATATCTGTCGTTGAATGATATCCATCAAATGGATGTCAAATACATGCCCACTGCTTTGAAGACTCTTAAAACAGTAAGTGGTACAAACAGTTAATACGTGACCTCACCAGCCCCCATCCCTGTACACTATACATCCAAAAGTATCATTATTGTCCATGGTGCTGAATCTCAGATTGCCTCAATTGGCACCCTGCCTCTATAGGCGCTATTTGCTTGTTTGTTTACGGATACCATTCCTAATATGAAACACACATGCACACACACCATCCCCTGTTTCCTGGTGTCTAAAGAGATGTTGGCCTACAGCATAGAATGGCATATTATAAATCAAATTTAATAGGATATCTGTGGCCTACAATGGCCTATCAATCCTGCACCATGGTTCATGCACCTTTGTGTAAGTGACCCATCTTTCCATCTGTCCTCAACTGTTGCCTAGAAACCAGCAGTGGATTAGAGTTGGAACATGGACGATACAGTAGATCATCACAATCAGATGTACCCAACCCCCGGGATACAACCATAACAGTTCTCCCAAGGTGGCAGGACTTTCCCTTATAGGTTAATGTCTTGGACTGCTCTTATGTCTCAGTGTCTCAGAAAGCAAGATGCATCCTGTTACACTTTTGCTCCATTTGTGTTAAGGACAAAGAGCCTTAAGGCCCGCATCATTCCCGATCACCCGCCACCTGGTTTGATAATAAAATGCTGCAGGATTAGGTGGAAACGAGAAGCCATTATTATTGTGATCCTCACACTCAGTGATGTAATAGTACCTTGAGAATGGACACGTAATCTGGGGATTAGCCACATTAACATGCTTGAAGTAAAGTAAACCTAATTTCCATAGAGCCACCCAACAACCACTGTTTCAGAGGTGGCAGTTAGCCAATGTCTGCTTCTGCTCACATTATGTCATATAGGCCTATAATTCTGAACAGTGGAGGCTGCTGAGGGGAGGACGGCTCATAATAACATCTGGAATGGTATCAAACACATCAAACACGTGGTTGATACCATCCTATTGACTCGATTCCAGCCATTGTTATGAGCCGTCCTCCCCTCAGCAGCCTTCACCGGTGTGGAGGTGTAGGTATTGGTTAGGATGAGCATTTGGTTGATTTATCACACATATAGTCAACCTTGTTGAGTAATGTGGAGATTAAATTCAGTGATTTCAGAGTACTGTTGGTTCTTCCTAGTGTAGCAGGTGGTTGCCTATATGACTGTGTACTTTCTTATGACTAGGTGAGTCCTTTCCAAGATGGCAACAGTGGAGAAACATGTGTAGATCTTGGGCTCTATACCTAACCTGAACTCTCGGTTACATCATTAAGTTTAGTCCTTATTCAGCATCATGGCCAGCTCCCTCCCCTCCACAGACTACAGACTACAGACTACAGACCACAGACCAACCTTACATTATAGGCCTTGAGACCATGTGACAGAGCCAAAGCTTATTCAGTTGAAGTCGGAAGTTTACATACACCTTAGCCAATAACGTTTAAACTCAGTTTTTCACAATTCCTGACATTTAATCAGAATAAAAATTCACTGTCTTAGGTCAATTAGGATCACTACTTTATTTTAAGAATGTGAAATGTCCGAATAATAGTAGAGAGAATTATTTATTTCAGCTTTTATTTCTTTCATCACATTCCCAGTGGATCAGAAGTTTACATACACTCAATTAGTATTTGGTAGCATTGCCTTTAAATTGTTTAAATTTGGTCAAATGTTTCGGGTAGCCTTCCACAAGCTTCCCACAATAGGTTGGGTGAATTTTGGCCCATTCCTCCTGACAGAGCTGGTGTAACTGAATCAGGTTTGTAGGCCTCCTTGCTCGCACAAGCTTTTTCAGTTCTGCCCACACACATTTTCTATGGGATTGCGGTCAGGGCTTTGTGATGGCCACTCCAATACCTTGGCTTTGTTGTCCTTAAGCCATTTTGCCACAACTTTGGAAGTATGCTTGGGGTCATTATCCATTTGGAAGATCCATTTGCGACCAAGCTTTAGCTTCTTGACTAATGTCTTGAGATCTTGCTTCAATATATCCACATCATTTTCCTCCCTCATGATGCTATCTATTTTGTGAAGTGCACCAGTCCCTCCTGCAGCAAAGCACCCCCACAACATGATGCTGCCACCCCCGTGCTTCACAGTTGGGATGGTGTTCTTCGGCTTGCAAGCCACCCCCTTTTTCCTCCAAACATAACAATGGTCATTATGGCTAAACAGTTCTATTTTTGTTTCATCAGACCAGAGGACATTTCTCCAAAAAGTACGATCTTTGTCCCCATGTGCAGTTGCAAACCGTAGTCTGGCTTTTTTTATGGTGGTTTTGGAGCAGTGGCTTCTTCATTGCTATGCGGCCTTTCAGGATATGTTGATATAGGACACGTTTTACTGTGGATATAGATACTTTTGTACCTGTTTCCTCCAGCATCTTCACACGGTCCTTTGCTCTTGTTCTGGGATTGATTTGGACTTTTCGCACCAAAGTATGTTCATCTCTAGGAGACAGAATGCGTCTCCTTCCTGAGCGGTATGACGGCTGCGTGGTCCCATGGTGTTTATACTTGCGTACTATTGTTTGTACAGATGAACGTGGTACTTTCAGGCATTTGGAAAGTCCTCCCAAGGATGAACCAGACTTGTGGAGGTCTACAATTTTTCTGAGGTCTTGGCTGATTTCTTTTGATTTTCCCATGTTGTCAAGCAAAGAGGCACTGAGTTGGAAGGTAGGCCTTGAAATACATCCACAGTTACACCACCAATTGACTCAAATGATGTCAATTAGCCTATCAGAAGCTTCTAAAGACATGACATAATTTTCTGGAATTTTCCAAGCTGTTTAAAAGCACAGTCAACTTAGTGTATGTAAACTTCTGACCCACTGGAATTGTGATACAGTGAATTATAAGTGAAATAATCTGTCTGTAAACAATTTGTTGGAAAAATTACTTGTGTCATGCACAAAGTAGATGTCCTAACCGACTTGCCAAAACTATAGTTTGTTAACAAGAAATGTGTGGAGTGGTTGAAAAACAAGTTTGATTGACTCCAACCTAAGTGTATGTAAACTTTCGACTTCAACTGTAGCTATGTGTGAAGAAAGTGACTGCATTGCCAATATTACATCTCCCACTGGGCACACACTGGTTGAATCAACGTTGTTTCCACGTCATTTAAAAGAAATTACTTTAAACAACGTCAAATTGACGTCTCTTCTCAGTGGGCTGAGAAACATTCTTGGCCACTCCCTCATTCTACATGAGCTGGTCTTGTGTAATTACTCTTAATTTGATCTGAGAATTTATTCAAACTCAATGAGACAGATAGAATCCCACAGTCTATCAAAGGCAATCACATTGTCTTTTTCTCACTCGCATATCACTATCTCCCTCTATCTTTGTGCGTGTGTGTGAGTGTGTGCGCATGCGTGATGTGTGTGTGCGTGTGTGTGCGTGTGTTTGAGTCTCTGTGTCAGTCTGACTGTAGTTAAAATAGAGGGTTTCTTCAGACTGAAGTTGCTCCTACTGTATACTTGGCAACAGAGTGGGTAGCCCTACTCAACTCGACAGGCGTATGAAGTGACATGTGGAGGAGAAATCCATTTGTTGCACTCTAGTAATAAATAAAGATGTGTATTTTGTAAGAGTGGATTATACTCAACACTCAAGAGTAGGGAGAGATATTATTGAAGTCCAAAACCTCAGACATGCACATTTTTGGCGACTGGTTGATTAGCTAGCTAGCACAAAAATGTGTGCTCCAAGGTATCCCCTAGGAATGAATCTAGAAATACTGGTTTACACAGTAATGGTACCCATGTTGGTTTGCAGTTGTGCAGTACTTCTATTTTACCACATGATGGCAGTGTGACTCAGGTGCTCACAGTAACGTCAATGCTTCTTTCTTTGTTCTCCTGCCAATTTTGTGCTATTCAGTTTTTTCCTATAATGCCTATTAAAGAAAAAACGAACACATTCTGGGGTTAAAATAAATAGCCTTCCACAGTTCATTTAATTGACTTTTTTGGTACATAATCAAGGTAATTCCGTCTAACGCAAACAAGAATAGCACTGCTTGTGCGATTGGTTGCTAAATAAAGCAAACACTGTCTGACAAACTACTGCTTTAGTCCAACAACTATGACACCTGTTTTCATGAACATTGTATAACGTTGTCAGTAGCACTTCATTTAACGGTGCCATTTCCTCTATTTCCTGGTAGGAAATGATGTGGTAACAAATGGGTACATTCAGCTACTTCAAAGAAGTACAATTGTAACTACCTGGTACAGAACAAGTGCATGTTTTGATGAATTCCAAAGAAATAAAAAAGTTATTAATAAGTTATTATTATGTAATCCATTTTCACCATGTGTTAGTGTTATCTATATGTATTTTCTTCATGTCGCTACTGTGTATGGAGTGGGAATCGAGGTCATAGCTGGACTTTGGTCCCCTTCTCAAGGTATCTTCTTAATTATCCTGTCCCCAACCCTGTCTGGTGTGTGTGTGTGTTTGTGTGCCTGGTCTGTCCGAGGCGCTGCTGTCCTCACCCCCTGCAGGTGTCGTGGGTTACCCCACGCTGATGTGTTTAATTGTGTACAAGTCCCATGGCTCGCTGGCGACTGGGTGTCCCCGCTGTGCCAAGGAGGACAAGGGCGACACAGGGCCCAGACGTGCTTGGCTGCGTATAGTTTTATACTTTTGATCAATATTACCTTCTCCCTTGTCCTATTAACAAATTAATGAGAATAAGTCCCACCCACAGCCAAAACAAGCCTATTTTAGAAAACATTCTATCCACCCCTCACTCCTTCAGCCCAGGCCAGCTGAACCGTCTCTCTAGGCAGTGGGGTGGATATTTTTATTTATTTATATAATTGTGGAGTGAAGCTGACTGGCTATGGCCTGCCCCTTCTTCTTCCCCTCATCCTCCATCTCGTCCTCTTTCCCTCCCTTCCTCTCTCTCCCGCTTTCTCTCTCTTCCTCCCTCCCTCCGTCGTCCTCACCCATCTGGGCTGGTAAATAAGGCCGGGTGTGTGAGAATCTCATTACCGCGACACAAAGCAGCATTTCCTCTGAGGATTCAGTATGTGTGTGTGTGTATCAGAGTGTGCCGTGTGTGTGTGTGTCATGTGTGTTGTCTGTGTGCCGTGTGTGCGTCTGTGGCGTGTGTGTGCCGTGTGTTTGTTAGCCAGGTTCAATCACCACTCCGCTGATGGGGAGGGAGGGAGAGGCAGCTGGGGCCTCCCTTGCCCAGGCCTTCAATTTCCCTCCCAGTCCAGCCACTGGAGTGTGTAATTACTATGGGGGGTAACACCACCCCCCACACATCCCACCATTCCTCCCTCTACCCTCCATACAGGCACCCCCTTCCACCCCCCAAGTTACACACTGAGCACCCATGATCTCCAACTGAGACCTCCGTGACTCACTCTTCCATGCATGCACGCACACACGCACACACACACACACACACACACACACACACACACACACACACACACACACACACACACACACACACACACACACACACACACACACACACACACACACACACACACACACACACACACACACACACACACACACACACACACACACACACACACACACACACACACACACAGTCTTCTGTTCATACACTTATACCCTTCCTAGTTACAGTGTATTGGTGTGTATTCACTTGTACAGTGTACTCTGCAGTATGCTGGCGCCAAGTCCTTTGTTGGCACCATTTAGCATTTTCACACTGTCGTCTTGCTGTATGAACACTTCTCACAGGTACAGTGTGCAGAGGAGAAGGGTCTAAAAGGTCACTGCAGCTATGGTTTGAGGAAACTGGTTGATAGGATACAAACCTATTATATTGACAGGTTATGTTAGTTTGATGTTTATGGCTGTTCCTTTGTAAAACTCCAACCAATTGCAATGCACCATAAAATGTGTTTTCTGAGATCTCCCTGCAAGACCCATAAATGAGAAGATACAGCGCGCTCGCTCTTGAGTCACTCACGATACACACACAAACACTTACATATATGTACGCACACACACTTCCCTATATGGACTGCATAGATTTAACCAACCCTTGTCTATAATGTTGGCTATACATGCAATTCATCATGAACCCAGCCCTCTCTGTCTTTCTCTCACTCTCTCTCACACACACTCTCTCTCAAACACATGCTCTCTCACATACTCTCTCTCACACACTCTCTCTCACGCACTCTCTCTCACGCACACACACTCTCTCTCACACACGCTCTCTCACACACTCTCTCTCACACACACGCTCCCTCCCACACACACACTCTCTCTCACACTCTGTCTCTCTCTCATTCGCGCTCTCTCTCTAGTGTATGTGTGTGTGTGTGCTGTGTGGCTGTGTGACAGAGGCTGGCTCTTTGAGGATTCTGTGGCACTTGCCTGCATTCCTCTTTGAAGCTGTTTGATGACCGCACAGGGCACTCCACCACAGGAGGCAGTGGAGGGGTGTGCTGCATGGCTGTCATTTGTATACAGCTGTTTCTTTCATCTAGTCCTGCCTGCCCCCCACCCCACACCCTTCCCTCCTGTCTCCCTCCATTAAAACCCAGATTCTGGCCTTTCTTGAGTTCTGTGCTAGTCGTGAAAAAAATAATCATGTGGACTGACTGCTGCTTGGCTGGAGGGAGGATCTAGAAATAAAAGTGACAGCTATAGATCTAGGAAATAGAATGGCCATGATCAGTTCAAAATGCATCAATCAATCTTCATCATACTGCATAGGCCACCTACAATAAATATCAACGAATGTCCCATACATTCATTGATACGATCACATCCACACCAGAGTTCTGTGCTCACCTGTCTGGTGGCTAGTCCTGTCTCAGAGAGACAGGCTGAGACATGGGCCAACTGGGGGCTGACAGGGTCCACCTGGGGAATCTCTATGTTACACCACAGCACACACTCCTGCTAACATGGCCCAGATACTATTGCTACACACACTGCACAGGTGCTCCGCGAGCCAGTGTTAATTGCTGCTAATTGATGTAGCGGCGCATTGAGGCATATGTGGTTTCTGTGTGTATTCTAATGAGAGCAGAGAGGAAGGAGGTTTGGAGGTACTGTACGCCAACATGGCAGACAAGTCATGACAGTACACTACTGTATGTGACAATAGATGTTACTAGTTTTGGTATCAAACATAGAAATGGATAACTTCACAGGGGTATCAGCATTGTCTCCATGACCAGAAAATCTAAAATCTAACTGTCAGAAAGGTTTGAATAATTGAAAGTCCCTTCTCACTGTATTTCTGTTATGTATTGTGTATCATGATACCTTGACAAGAGGCAATAGTTTCTACCACAACTAAGTTAGAACACAAGAACAGAGTGAGACAAAGGGATACTAGTCGAGGGAGACACATCTCTCTCTCTCTTCTCTCGCTCTCTCTCTCTCTCCTCTCGCTCTCACTCTTTCTTTCTCTCTCTCTCTCTCTCGCTCTGTCTCTGTCTCTCTCTGTCTCTCTCTCTCTCTCTCTCTCTCTCTCTCGCTCTCTCCTCTCTCTCTCTCCTCTCGCTCTCACTCTCTCGCTCTCTCCTCTCTCACTCTCTTCTCTCGCTCTCTCTCCTCTCGCTCTCACTCTCTCTCTCGCTCTCTCCTCTCTCACTCTCACTCTCTTCTCTCTCTCTCCTCTCTCACTCTCACTCTCTCCTCTCGCTCTCACTCTCTCTCTCGCTCTCTCCTCTCTCACTCTCACTCTCTTCTCTCGCTCTCTCTCGCTCTCGCTCTCACTCTCTCTCTCGCTCTCTCCTTTCTCACTCTCTCTCTTCTCTCTCTCTCTCTCTCTCTCTCTCTCTCTCTCTCTCTCTCTCTCTCTCTCTCTCTCTCTCTCTCTCTCTCTCTCTCTCTCTCTCTCTCTCTCTCTCTGTCTCTGTCTCTGTCTCTGTCTCTGTCTCTGTCTCTCTCTCTGTCTCTCTCTCTCTGGCTCTGTTCCACAGAACAAGAACTTTGAAATAATTACTCTTTTTGATTGTAATTCTGCCTCAAAGAAAATATGCTTGATTTCCACTGTGAATTATTCTAGTTTTAGTGGCTGATTTATCAAAAAAGGAGGGTTGCATTTGTAATAAAGCAGAATAATTTATTTCTTGGTGTTAATATTGGATATTTGATTGAAAGGATACAGGAGCAGTGTAAAATTGTCCAGTAAAATATTGTGTTGCAGCCAGGCTTGCTATTCTGAGGCGGGCGGGCGGGCTCAGAGGATATTGACAGATAATGGCTTTTCTCTTTGCTAAAGATTGGTAATTACAGAGCCCTTATTGTCATTACCAGCCCATTTTCATTGTTCTGTGTTGAATGAGGAGACTTGATTTCCTTGGATTATCTTATTTTTGCTATGTATGTGTTTGTGTGCGTGGGTGGACATGGTGCGAGCGGGTGTGTTTATGTGCGTATGGGTGGACATGGTGCGTGGGTGTGTTTGTGTGCCTGGGTGGACTTTGTGCGAGCGGGTGTGTTTATGTGCATGTGGGTGGACATGGTGCGTGCGTGTGTTTGTGTGCCTGGGTGGACTTTGTGCGAGCGGGTGTGTTTATGTGCGTGTGGGTGGACATGGTGAGTGGGTGTGTTTGTGTGCCTGGGTGGACTTTGTGCGGGCGGGTGTGTTTATGTGCGTGTGGGTGGACATGGTGCGTGGGTGTGTTTGTGTGCGTGGGTGGACATGGTGCGAGTGCATGTGTTTGTATGCGTGGGTGGACATGGTGCGTGGACGTGTTTGTGAGCGTGTAGGTGTCCGTGTGTGTGGGTGTGTTTGTGTGCGTTAGTGGACATGGTGCTAGTGGGTGGACATGGTGCATGGGTGTGTTTGTGTGCGTGGGTGTGTTTGTGTGCGTGGGTGTGTTTGTGTGCGTGGGTGGATATGGTGCGAGTGGGTGTGTTTGAGTGCGTGGGTGTGTTTGTGTGCGTGTGGGTGTTTGTGTGCGTTGGTGGATATGGTGAATGGGTGTGTTTGAGTGCGTGGGTGGATATGGTGCGAGTGGGTGTGTTTGTGTGCGTGGGTGGATATGGTGCGCGTGGGTGTGTTTGTGTGCGTGGGTGGACATGGTGCATGGGTGTGTTTGAGTGCGTGGGTGTGTTTGTGTGCGTGGGTGGACATGGTGCATGGGTGTGTTTGTGTGCGTGGGTGGACATGGTGCGTGGGTGTGTTTGTGTGCGTGGGTGGACATGGTGCATGGGTGTGTTTGTGTGCGTGGGTGGACATGGTGCGTGGGTGTGTTTGTGAGCGTGGGTGGACATGGTGAATGGGTGTGTTTGTGTGCGTGGGTGGATATGGTGTGAGTGGGTGTGTTTGTGTGCGTGGGTGGACATGGTGAATGGGTTTGTTTGTGTACGTGGGTGTGTTTGTGTGCGTGTGGGTGGACATGGTGCGTGGGTGTGTTTGTGTGCGTGGGTGTGTTTGTGTTTGTGTGCGTGTGGGTGTTTGTGTGCGTGGGTGGACATGGTGCATGGGTGTGTTTGTGTGCGTGGGTGGACATGGTGTGTTTGTGTGCGTGGGTGGACATGGTGCGTGGGTGTGTTTGGGTGTGGGTGGGTGGGTGGACATAGTGAGTGGATGTGTTTGTGTGCGTGGGTGGACATGGTGCGCGGGTGTGTTTGTGTGTTGTACATCACAACACGACATTTCAGTGTCCATCTCATTTTCCCAGCTACTTAGTGACAGTGGGAGACACACTACTGTTTAGAGCAGTTTTGTTTGGTGTGTAATCACAATCCTGAGTTTTGTGTTTTTGCTAATAATGCATAGTCCTCCACACCTTGGAAGTGTAGATACATATTTACCATGTCAATAAACCAGTTTGAAAAGAAGAGGGGGAGGAGAGAGAGCAAGCCAGAGTGAGAGAGGGGGAGAGAGAGCAAGACAAGGTGAGAGAGGGGGAGAGAGAGAGCAAGACAGAGTGAGAAAGGGAGAGAGAGAGAGCAAGACAGGGTGAGAGAGGGGGAGAGAGAGCAAGACAGAGTGAGAGAGGGAGAGAGAGAGCAAGACAGGGTGAGAGAGGGTGAGAGAGATCAAGACAGAGTGAGAGAGAGAGAGAAAGAGAAAGACAGAGGGAGAGAGGGAGAGAGAGAGCAAGACAGAGTGAGAGAGGGAGAGAGAGAGAGCAAGACAGGGTGAGAGAGGGTGAGAGAGATCAAGACAGAGTGAGAGAGGGAGAGAGAGAGAAAGACAGAGGGAGAGAGGGAGAGAGAGAGAAAGACAGGGTGAGAGAGGGTGAGAGAGAGAGAGCAAGACAGAGTGAGAGAGGGTGAGAGAGAGCAAGTCAGAGTGAGAGATGGAGAGAGAGATCAAGACAGAGGGAGAGAGGGTGAGAGAGAGAGCAAGACAGAGTGAGAGAGGGAGAGAGAGAGAAAGACAGGGTGAGAGAGGGAGAGAGAGAGAAAGACAGAGGGAGAGAGGGAGAGAGAGAGCAAGACAGGGTGAGAGAGGGTGAGAGAGAGAGCAAGACAGAGTGAGAGAGGGAGAGAGAGAGAAAGACAGGGTGAGAGAGGGTGAGAGAGAGAGAGCAAGACAGAGTGAGAGAGGGTGAGAGAGAGCAAGTCAGAGTGAGAGAGGGGGAGAGAGAGAGCAAGACAGAGTGAGAGAGAGCAAGTCAGAGTGAGATAGGGGGAGAGAGAGCAAGCCAGAGTGAGAAAGGGGGAGAGAGAGCAAGCCAGAGTGAGAGAGGGAGAGAGAGAGCAAGACAGGGTGAGAGAGGGGGTGAGAGAGCAAGACAGAGTGAGAGAGGGTGAGAGAGAGCAAGACAGAGTGAGAGAGGGAGAGAGAGAGCAAGACAGGGTGAGAGAGGGTGAGAGAGAGCAAGACAGAGTGAGAGAGGGAGAGAGAGAGCAAGACAGGGTGAGAGAGGGGGTGAGAGAGGGCAAGACAGAGTGAGACAGGGAGAGAGTGAGCAAGACAGAGTGAGAGAGGGTGAGAGAGAGCAAGACAGAGTGAGAGAGGGATAGAGAGAGCAAGACAGGGTGAGCGAGGGAGAGAGAGAGCAAGACAGGGTGAGAGAGGGGGAGAGAGAGAGCAAGTCAGAGTGAGAGAGGGGGAGAGAGAGAGCAAGACAGAGTGAGAGAGGGTGAGAGAGAGCAAGTCAGAGTGAGAGAGGGTGAGAGAGAGCAGGCCAGAGTGAGAGAGGGGGAGAGAGAGCAAGCCAGAGTGAGAGAGGGGGAGAGAGAGCAAGACAGGGTGAGAGAGGGAGAGAGAGAGAGCAAGACAGAGTGAGAGAGAGTGAGAGAGAGGAAGACATGATGAGAGAGGGAGAGAGAGAGCAAGACAGGGTGAGAGAGGGGGTGAGAGAGGGCAAGACAGAGTGAGAGAGGGAGAGAGTGAGCAAGACAGAGTGAGAGAGGGAGAGAGAGAGCAAGACTGAGTGAGAGAGGGTGGGAGAGAGCAAGTCAGAGTGAGAGAGGGGGAGAGAGAGAGCAAGTCAGAGTGAGAGAGGGGGAGAGAGAGCAAGTCAGAGTGAGAGAGGGAGAGAGAGAGAGCGCAAGACAGAGTGAGAGAGGGAGAGAGAGAGCAAGACAGAGTGAGAGAGGGGGAGAGAGAGAGAAAGACAGTGAGAGAGGGAGAGAGAGAGCAAGACAGAGTGAGAGAGGGAGAGAGAGAGCAAGACAGAGTGAGAGAGGGGAAGAGAGAGCAAGACAGAGTGAGAGAGAGAGAGAGAGCAAGTCAGAGTGAGAGAGGGAGAGAGAGAGAGCAAGACAGAGTGAGAGAGGGGAGAGAGAGAGCAAGACAGAGTGAGAGAGGGAGAGAGAGAGAGCAAGACAGAGTGAGAGAGAGAGAGAGAGCAAGTCAGAGTGAGAGAGGGAGAGAAAGAGAGCAAGCCAGAGTGAGAGAAGGAGAGAGAGAGAGCAAGACAGGGTGAGAGAGGGAGAGAGAGAGAAAGACAGAGGGAGAGAGGGAGAGAGAGAGCAAGACAGAGTGAGAGAGGGAGAGAAAGAGAGCAAGACAGGGTGAGAGAGGGGGAGAGAGAGCAAGCCAGAGTGAGAGAGGGGGAGAGAGAGAGCAAGACAGGGTGAGAGAGGGAGAGAGAGAGCAAGCCAGGGTGAGAGAGGGAGTGAGAGAGCAAGACAGAGTGAGAGAGGGAGAGAAAGAGAGCAAGACAGGGTGAGAGAGGGGGAGAGAGAGAAAGACAGAGGGAGAGAGGGAGAGAGAGAGCAAGACAGGGTGAGAGAGGGAGAGAGAGAGAAAGACAGAGGGAGAGAGGGAGAGAAAGAGAGCAAGACAGGGTGAGAGAGGGGGAGAGAGAGCAAGCCAGAGTGAGAGAGGGAGAGAGAGAGCAAGACAGAGTGAGAGAGGGAGAGAAAGAGAGCAAGACAGGGTGAGAGAGGGGTAGAGAGAGCAAGCCAGAGTGAGAGAGGGAGAGAGAGAGCAAGACAGGGTGAAAGAGAGAGAGAGAGAGCAAGACAGAGTAAGAGAGGGGGAGCGAGAGCAAGCCAGAGTGAGAGACGTGGTGAGAGAGAAAGCCAGAGTGAGAGAGAGGGAGAGAGAGAGCAAGACATGGTGAGAGAGGGAGAGATAGAGCAATACAGGGTGAGCGAGGGGGAGAGAGAGCAAGCCAGAGTGAGAGAGGGTGTGAGAGAGAAAGCCAGAGTGAGAGAGGGAGAGAGAGAGAGCAAGACAGGGTGAGAGAGGGTGAGAGAGAGCAAGACAGAGTGAGAGAGGGGGAGAGAGAGCAAGCCAGTGAGAGAGGGGGGGAGAGAGCAATACAGGGTGAGAGAGGGGGAGAAAGAGAGCAATACAGGGGGAGAGAGGGGGAGAGAGAGAGCAAGCCAGAGTGAGAGAGGGGGGGAGAGAGAGCAAGACAGAGTGAGAGAGGGGAAGAGAGAGAGCAAGACAGGGGGGGAGAGGGGGAGAGAGAGCAAGACCGAGTGAGAGAGACCTATGGAGAGAACATTAATTGTCCATGACTCTGTGACTGTGTCCTCCCCTGTTTGCCTGCCACTAGCCAATCAATAGTTAACCTAGTCTGATTATAAAGGGAACACCACCTCTCTTAAAGAGGCATTGTACACAACATCAATCAATAAGGCCACTGAAAGGCAGCTCTCCGTGGGTGCTCTATGAGTCAGTGTAGGAAAACATGTATTCATGTGACGGGTAGAGACACAAACAAAACCACAATTAACGTAAACACAAATCACTGTTTTATGTTGTAACGTAAATGTTTAGTCTGGTTACATGTGGAGCTAATTTGAATTACCATAGATTTTCAGCTTGCATCTTTCATGTAGTACAGTACATAAAATGTAATTTATGACTATGGTAGTATTGTGTAGTAAATGTAGGATGACTACAGTAGTATTGTGTAGTAAATGTAGGATGACTACAGTAGTATTGTGTAGTAAATGTAGGATGACTACAGTAGCATTGTGTAGTAAATGTAGGATGACTACAGTAGTATTGTGTAGTAAATGTAGGATGACTACAGTAGCATTGTGTAGTAAATGTAGGATGACTACAGTAGTATTGTGTAGTAAATGTAGGATGACTACAGTAGTATTGTGTAGTAAATGTAGGATGGCTACAGTAGTATTGTGTAGTAAATGTAGGATGGCTACAGTAGTATTGTGTAGTAAATGTAGGATGACTATGCTGCCCTACCAAGCAAAATGGCACTAACTGCTCATTTGGTTGAAAATGAGTTCATGTCAGTTTTGCTATGTTAAATACATACTTAATCATGTGGACAAGTCTCCTGCCTATATTGTATTGTGTTTTGGGAGAATGAGGGGTCATGTTAGCAGTACTTGCATAAAGTTACTGTTTAACCGAGGTAAATAAAAGCCATTTTTCTCAGTTCCACGCTATGAGCAGTTACTGCCTTATTGCTTGGTAGGGCAGTATAGTAGTATTGTGTAGTAAACGTAGGATGACTACAGTAGTATTGTGTAGTAAATGTAGGATGACTATGGTAGTATTGTGTAGTAAATGTAGGATGACTATGGTAGTATTGTGTAGTAAATGTAGGATGACTATGGTAGTATTGTGTAGTAAATGTAGCATGATTATGGTAGTATCGTGCAGTAAATGTAGGGTGACTATGGTAGTATTGTGTATTAAATGTAGGATGACTATGCTAGTACTGTGTAGTAAATGTAGGATGACTATGGTAGTATTGTGTAGTAAATGTAGAATGACTATGGTAGTATTGTGTAGTAAATGTAGAATGACCATGGTAATATTGTGTAGTAAATGTAGGATGACTATGGTAGTATTGTGTAGTAAATGTAGGATGACTATGGTAGTATTGTGTAGTAAATGTAGAATGACTATGGTAGTATTGTGTAGTAAATGTAGGATGACTATGGTAGTATTGTGTAGTAAATGTAGGATGACTATGGTAGTATTGTGTAGTAAATGTAGGATGACTATGGTAGTATTGTGTAGTAAATGTAGGATGACTATGGTAGTATTGTGTAGTAAATGTAGGATGACTATGCTAGTACTGTGTAGTAAATGTAGGATGACTATGGTAGTATTGTGTAGTAAATGTAGGATGACTACAGTAGTATTGTGTAGTAAATGTAGAATGACTATGGTAGTATTGTGTAGTAAATGTAGAATGACTATGGTAGTATTGTGTAGTAAATGTAGAATGACTATGGTAGTATTGTGTAGTAAATGTAGGATGACTATGGTAGTATTGTGTAGTAAATGTAGCATGATTATGGTAGTATCGTGTAGTAAATGTAGGATGACTATGGTAGTTCTGTGTAGTAAATGTAGGATGACTATGGTAGTATTGTGTAGTAAATGTAGGATGACTACAGTAGTATTGTGTAGTAAATGTAGGATGACTACAGTAGTATTGTGTAGTAAATGTAGGATGACTACAGTAGCATTGTGTAGTAAATGTAGGATGACTACAGTAGTATTGTGTAGTAAATGTAGGATGACTACAGTAGCATTGTGTAGTAAATGTAGGATGACTACAGTAGTATTGTGTAGTAAATGTAGGATGACTACAGTAGTATTGTGTAGTAAATGTAGGATGGCTACAGTAGTATTGAGTAGTAAATGTAGGATGACTATGCTTATCTACCAAGCAAAATGGCACTAACTGCTCAGATGGTTGAAAATGAGTTCATGTCAGTTTTGCTATGTTAAATACATACTTAATCATGTGGACAATTATCCTGCCTATATTGTATTGTGTTTTGGGAGAATGAGGGGTCATGTTAGCAGTACTTGCATAAAGTTACTGTTTAACCGAGGTAAATAAAAGCCATTTTTCTCAGTTCCACGCTATGAGCAGTTACTGCCTTTTTGCTTGGTAGGGCAGTATAGTAGTATTGTGTAGTAAACGTAGGATGACTACAGTAGTATTGTGTAGTAAATGTAGGATGACTATGGTAGTATTGTGTAGTAAATGTAGGATGACTACAGTAGCATTGTGTAGTAAATGTAGGATGACTACAGTAGTATTGTGTAGTAAATGTAGGATGACTACAGTAGTATTGTGTAGTAAATGTAGGATGGCTACAGTAGTATTGTGTAGTAAATGTAGGATGGCTACAGTAGTATTGTGTAGTAAATGTAGGATGACTATGCTGCCCTACCAAGCAAAATGGCACTAACTGCTCATTTGGTTGAAAATGAGTTCATGTCAGTTTTGCTATGTTAAATACATACTTAATCATGTGGACAAGTATCCTGCCTATATTGTATTGTGTTTTGGGAGAATGAGGGGTCATGTTAGCAGTACTTGCATAAAGTTACTGTTTAACCGAGGTAAATAAAAGCCATTTTTCTCAGTTCCACGCTATGAGCAGTTACTGCCTTTTTGCTTGGTAGGGCAGTATAGTAGTATTGTGTAGTAAACGTAGGATGACTACAGTAGTATTGTGTAGTAAATGTAGGATGACTATGGTAGTATTGTGTAGTAAATGTAGGATGACTATGGTAGTATTGTGTAGTAAATGTAGGATGACTATGGTAGTATTGTGTAGTAAATGTAGCATGATTATGGTAGTATCGTGCAGTAAATGTAGGGTGACTATGGTAGTATTGTGTATTAAATGTAGGATGACTATGCTAGTACTGTGTAGTAAATGTAGGATGACTATGGTAGTATTGTGTAGTAAATGTAGAATGACTATGGTAGTATTGTGTAGTAAATGTAGAATGACCATGGTAGTATTGTGTAGTAAATGTAGGATGACTATGGTAGTATTGTGTAGTAAATGTAGGATGACTATGGTAGTATTGTGTAGTAAATGTAGAATGACTATGGTAGTATTGTGTAGTAAATGTAGGATGACTATGGCAGTATTGTGTAGTAAATGTAGGATGACTATGGTAGTATTGTGTAGTAAATGTAGGATGACTATGGTAGTATTGTGTAGTAAATGTAGGATGACTATGGTAGTATTGTGTAGTAAATGTAGGATGACTATGCTAGTACTGTGTAGTAAATGTAGGATGACTATGGTAGTATTGTGTAGTAAATGTAGGATGACTATGCTAGTACTGTGTAGTAAATGTAGGATGACTATGGTAGTATTGTGTAGTAAATGTAGGATGACTACAGTAGTATTGTGTAGTAAATGTAGAATGACTATGGTAGTATTGTGTAGTAAATGTAGAATGACTGGTAGTATTGTGTAGTAAATGTAGAATGACTATGGTAGTATTGTGTAGTAAATGTAGGATGACTATGGTAGTATTGTGTAGTAAATGTAGCATGATTATGGTAGTATCGTGTAGTAAATGTAGGATGACTATGGTAGTATTGTGTAGTAAATGTAGGATGACTATGGTAGTTCTGTGTAGTAAATGTAGGATGACTATGGTAGTATTGTGTAGTAAATGTAGGATGACTACAGTAGTATTGTGTAGTAAATGTAGGATGACTACAGTAGTATTGTGTAATAAATGTAGGATGACTACAGTAGCATTGTGTAGTAAATGTAGGATGACTACAGTAGTATTGTGTAGTAAATGTAGGATGACTACAGTAGCATTGTGTAGTAAATGTAGGATGACTACAGTAGTATTGTGTAGTAAATGTAGGATGACTACAGTAGTATTGTGTAGTAAATGTAGGATGGCTACAGTAGTATTGAGTAGTAAATGTAGGATGACTATGCTTATCTACCAAGCAAAATGGCACTAACTGCTCATTTGGTTGAAAATGAGTTCATGTCAGTTTTGCTATGTTAAATACATACTTAATCATGTGGACAAGTATCCTGCCTATATTGTATTGTGTTTTGGGAGAATGAGGGGTCATGTTAGCAGTACTTGCATAAAGTTACTGTTTAACCGAGGTAAATAAAAGCCATTTTTCTCAGTTCCACGCTATGAGCAGTTACTGCCTTTTTGCTTGGTAGGGCAGTATAGTAGTATTGTGTAGTAAACGTAGGATGACTACAGTAGTATTGTGTAGTAAATGTAGGATGACTATGGTAGTATTGTGTAGTAAATGTAGGATGACTATGGTAGTATTGTGTAGTAAATGTAGGATGACTATGGTACTATTGTGTAGTAAATGTAGCATGATTATGGTAGGATCGTGCAGTAAATGTAGGGTGACTATGGTAGTATTGTGTATTAAATGTAGGATGACTATGCTAGTACTGTGTAGTAAATGTAGGATGACTATGGTAGTATTGTGTAGTAAATGTAGGATGACTATGGTAGTATTGTGTAGTAAATGTAGCATGATTATGGTAGTATCGTGTAGTAAATGTAGGATGACTATGGTAGTATTGTGTAGTAAATGTAATGTGACTATGCTAGTACTGTGTAGTAAATGTAGGATGACTATGGTAGTATTGTGTAGTAAATGTAGGATGACTACAGTAGTATTGTGTAGTAAATGTAGAATGACTATGGTAGTATTGTGTAGTAAATGTAGAATGACTATGGTAGTATTGTGTAGTAAATGTAGAATGACTATGGAAGTATTGTGTAGTAAATGTAGGATGACTATGGTAGTATTGTGTAGTAAATGTAGCATGATTATGGTAGTATCGTGTAGTAAATGTAGGATGACTATGGTAGTATTGTGTAGTAAATGTAGGATGACTATGGTAGTTCTGTGTAGTAAATGTAGGATGACTATGGTAGTATTGTGTAGTAAATGTAGGATGACTACAGTAGTATTGTGTAGTAAATGTAGGATGACTACAGTAGTATTGTGTAGTAAATGTAGGATGACTACTGTAGCATTGTGTAGTAAATGTAGGATGACTACAGTAGTATTGTGTAGTAAATGTAGGATGACTACAGTAGCATTGTGTAGTAAATGTAGGATGACTACAGTAGTATTGTGTAGTAAATGTAGGATGACTACAGTAGTATTGTGTAGTAAATGTAGGATGGCTACAGTAGTATTGAGTAGTAAATGTAGGATGACTATGCTTATCTACCAAGCAAAATGGCACTAACTGCTCATTTGGTTGAAAATGAGTTCATGTCAGTTTTGCTATGTTAAATACATACTTAATCATGTGGACAAGTATCCTGCCTATATTGTATTGTGTTTTGGGAGAATGAGGGGTCATGTTAGCAGTACTTGCATAAAGTTACTGTTTAACCGAGGTAAATAAAAGCCATTTTTCTCAGTTCCACGCTATGAGCAGTTACTGCCTTTTTGCTTGGTAGGGCAGTATAGTAGTATTGTGTAGTAAACGTAGGATGACTACAGTAGTATTGTGTAGTAAATGTAGGATGACTATGGTAGTATTGTGTAGTAAATGTAGGATGACTACAGTAGCATTGTGTAGTAAATGTAGGATGACTACAGTAGTATTGTGTAGTAAATTTAGGATGACTACAGTAGTATTGTGTAGTAAATGTAGGATGGCTACAGTAGTATTGTGTAGTAAATGTAGGATGGCTACAGTAGTATTGTGTAGTAAATGTAGGATGACTATGCTGCCCTACCAAGCAAAATGGCACTAACTGCTCATTTTGTTGAAAATGAGTTCATGTCAGTTTTGCTATGTTAAATACATACTTAATCATGTGGACAAGTATCCTGCCTATATTGTATTGTGTTTTGGGAGAATGAGGGGTCATGTTAGCAGTACTTGCATAAAGTTACTGTTTAACCGAGGTAAATAAAAGCCATTTTTCTCAGTTCCACGCTATGAGCAGTTACTGCCTTTTTGCTTGGTAGGGCAGTATAGTAGTATTGTGTAGTAAACGTAGGATGACTACAGTAGTATTGTGTAGTAAATGTAGGATGACTATGGTAGTATTGTGTAGTAAATGTAGGATGACTATGGTAGTATTGTGTAGTAAATGTAGGATGACTATGGTAGTATTGTGTAGTAAATGTAGCATGATTATGGTAGTATCGTGCAGTAAATGTAGGGTGACTATGGTAGTATTGTGTATTAAATGTAGGATGACTATGGTAGTATTGTGTAGTAAATGTAGGATGACTATGGTAGTATTGTGTAGTAAATGTAGAATGACTATGGTAGTATTGTGTAGTAAATGTAGAATGACCATGGTAATATTGTGTAGTAAATGTAGGATGACTATGGTAGTATTGTGTAGTAAATGTAGGATGACTATGGTAGTATTGTGTAGTAAATGTAGAATGACTATGGTAGTATTGTGTAGTAAATGTAGGATGACTATGGTAGTATTGTGTAGTAAATGTAGGATGACTATGGTAGTATTGTGTAGTAAATGTAGGATGACTATGGTAGTATTGTGTAGTAAATGTAGGATGACTATGGTAGTATTGTGTAGTAAATGTAGGATGACTATGCTAGTACTGTGTAGTAAATGTAGGATGACTATGGTAGTATTGTGTAGTAAATGTAGGATGACTACAGTAGTATTGTGTAGTAAATGTAGAATGACTATGGTAGTATTGTGTAGTAAATGTAGAATGACTATGGTAGTATTGTGTAGTAAATGTAGAATGACTATGGTAGTATTGTGTAGTAAATGTAGGATGACTATGGTAGTATTGTGTAGTAAATGTAGCATGATTATGGTAGTATCGTGTAGTAAATGTAGGATGACTATGGTAGTATTGTGTAGTAAATGTAGGATGACTATGGTAGTTCTGTGTAGTAAATGTAGGATGACTATGGTAGTATTGTGTAGTAAATGTAGGATGACTACAGTAGTATTGTGTAGTAAATGTAGGATGACTACAGTAGTATTGTGTAATAAATGTAGGATGACTACAGTAGCATTGTGTAGTAAATGTAGGATGACTACAGTAGTATTGTGTAGTAAATGTAGGATGACTACAGTAGCATTGTGTAGTAAATGTAGGATGACTACAGTAGTATTGTGTAGTAAATGTAGGATGACTACAGTAGTATTGTGTAGTAAATGTAGGATGGCTACAGTAGTATTGAGTAGTAAATGTAGGATGACTATGCTTATCTACCAAGCAAAATGGCACTAACTGCTCATTTGGTTGAAAATGAGTTCATGTCAGTTTTGCTATGTTAAATACATACTTAATCATGTGGACAAGTATCCTGCCTATATTGTATTGTGTTTTGGGAGAATGAGGGGTCATGTTAGCAGTACTTGCATAAAGTTACTGTTTAACCGAGGTAAATAAAAGCCATTTTTCTCAGTTCCACGCTATGAGCAGTTACTGCCTTTTTGCTTGGTAGGGCAGTATAGTAGTATTGTGTAGTAAACGTAGGATGACTACAGTAGTATTGTGTAGTAAATGTAGGATGACTATGGTAGTATTGTGTAGTAAATGTAGGATGACTATGGTAGTATTGTGTAGTAAATGTAGGATGACTATGGTACTATTGTGTAGTAAATGTAGCATGATTATGGTAGTATCGTGCAGTAAATGTAGGGTGACTATGGTAGTATTGTGTATTAAATGTAGGATGACTATGCTAGTACTGTGTAGTAAATGTAGGATGACTATGGTAGTATTGTGTAGTAAATGTAGGATGACTATGGTAGTATTGTGTAGTAAATGTAGCATGATTATGGTAGTATCGTGTAGTAAATGTAGGATGACTATGGTAGTATTGTGTAGTAAATGTAGGATGACTATGCTAGTACTGTGTAGTAAATGTAGGATGACTATGGTAGTATTGTGTAGTAAATGTAGGATGACTACAGTAGTATTGTGTAGTAAATGTAGAATGACTATGGTAGTATTGTGTAGTAAATGTAGAATGACTATGGTAGTATTGTGTAGTAAATGTAGAATGACTATGGTAGTATTGTGTAGTAAATGTAGGATGACTATGGTAGTATTGTGTAGTAAATGTAGCATGATTATGGTAGTATCGTGTAGTAAATGTAGGATGACTATGGTAGTATTGTGTAGTAAATGTAGGATGACTATGGTAGTTCTGTGTAGTAAATGTAGGATGACTATGGTAGTTTTGTGTAGTAAATGTAGGATGACTACAGTAGTATTGTGTAGTAAATGTAGGATGACTACAGTAGTATTGTGTAGTAAATGTAGGATGACTACAGTAGCATTGTGTAGTAAATGTAGGATGACTACAGTAGTATTGTGTAGTAAATGTAGGATGACTACAGTAGCATTGTGTAGTAAATGTAGGATGACTACAGTAGTATTGTGTAGTAAATGTAGGATGACTACAGTAGTATTGTGTAGTAAATGTAGGATGGCTACAGTAGTATTGTGTAGTAAATGTAGGATGGCTACAGTAGTATTGTGTAGTAAATGTAGGATGACTATGCTGCCCTACCAAGCAAAATGGCACTAACTGCTCATTTGGTTGAAAATGAGTTCATGTCAGTTTTGCTATGTTAAATACATACTTAATCATGTGGACAAGTATCCTGCCTATATTGTATTGTGTTTTGGGAGAATGAGGGGTCATGTTAGCAGTACTTGCATAAAGTTACTGTTTAACCGAGGTAAATAAAAGCCATTTTTCTCAGTTCCACGCTATGAGCAGTTACTGCCTTTTTGCTTGGTAGGGCAGTATAGTAGTATTGTGTAGTAAACGTAGGATGACTACAGTAGTATTGTGTAGTAAATGTAGGATGACTATGGTAGTATTGTGTAGTAAATGTAGGATGACTATGGTAGTATTGTGTAGTAAATGTAGAATGACCATGGTAGTATTGTGTAGTAAATGTAGGATGACTATGGTAGTATTGTGTAGTAAATGTAGGATGACTATGGTAGTATTGTGTAGTAAATGTAGAATGACTATGGTAGTATTGTGTAGTAAATGTAGGATGACTATGGTAGTATTGTGTAGTAAATGTAGGATGACTATGGTAGTATTGTGTAGTAAATGTAGGATGACTATGGTAGTATTGTGTAGTAAATGTAGGATGACTATGGTAGTATTGTGTAGTAAATGTAGGATGACTATGCTAGTACTGTGTAGTAAATGTAGGATGACTATGGTAGTATTGTGTAGTAAATGTAGGATGACTACAGTAGTATTGTGTAGTAAATGTAGAATGACTATGGTAGTATTGTGTAGTAAATGTAGAATGACTATGGTAGTATTGTGTAGTAAATGTAGAATGACTATGGTAGTATTGTGTAGTAAATGTAGCATGATTATGGTAGTATCGTGTAGTAAATGTAGGATGACTATGGTAGTATTGTGTAGTAAATGTAGGATGACTATGGTAGTTCTGTGTAGTAAATGTAGGATGACTATGGTAGTATTGTGTAGTAAATGTAGGATGACTACAGTAGTATTGTGTAGTAAATGTAGGATGACTACAGTAGTATTGTGTAATAAATGTAGGATGACTACAGTAGCATTGTGTAGTAAATGTAGGATGACTACAGTAGTATTGTGTAGTAAATGTAGGATGACTACAGTAGCATTGTGTAGTAAATGTAGGATGACTACAGTAGTATTGTGTAGTAAATGTAGGATGACTACAGTAGTATTGTGTAGTAAATGTAGGATGGCTACAGTAGTATTGAGTAGTAAATGTAGGATGACTATGCTTATCTACCAAGCAAAATGGCACTAACTGCTCATTTGGTTGAAAATGAGTTCATGTCAGTTTTGCTATGTTAAATACATACTTAATCATGTGGACAAGTATCCTGCCTATATTGTATTGTGTTTTGGGAGAATGAGGGGTCATGTTAGCAGTACTTGCATAAAGTTACTGTTTAACCGAGGTAAATAAAAGCCATTTTTCTCAGTTCCACGCTATGAGCAGTTACTGCCTTTTTGCTTGGTAGGGCAGTATAGTAGTATTGTGTAGTAAACGTAGGATGACTACAGTAGTATTGTGTAGTAAATGTAGGATGACTATGGTAGTATTGTGTAGTAAATGTAGGATGACTATGGTAGTATTGTGTAGTAAATGTAGGATGACTATGGTACTATTGTGTAGTAAATGTAGCATGATTATGGTAGTATCGTGCAGTAAATGTAGGGTGACTATGGTAGTATTGTGTATTAAATGTAGGATGACTATGCTAGTACTGTGTAGTAAATGTAGGATGACTATGGTAGTATTGTGTAGTAAATGTAGGATGACTATGGTAGTATTGTGTAGTAAATGTAGCATGATTATGGTAGTATCGTGTAGTAAATGTAGGATGACTATGGTAGTATTGTGTAGTAAATGTAGGATGACTATGCTAGTACTGTGTAGTAAATGTAGGATGACTATGGTAGTATTGTGTAGTAAATGTAGGATGACTACAGTAGTATTGTGTAGTAAATGTAGAATGACTATGGTAGTATTGTGTAGTAAATGTAGAATGACTATGGTAGTATTGTGTAGTAAATGTAGAATGACTATGGTAGTATTGTGTAGTAAATGTAGGATGACTATGGTAGTATTGTGTAGTAAATGTAGCATGATTATGGTAGTATCGTGTAGTAAATGTAGGATGACTATGGTAGTATTGTGTAGTAAATGTAGGATGACTATGGTAGTTCTGTGTAGTAAATGTAGGATGACTATGGTAGTTTTGTGTAGTAAATGTAGGATGACTACAGTAGTATTGTGTAGTAAATGTAGGATGACTACAGTAGTATTGTGTAGTAAATGTAGGATGACTACAGTAGCATTGTGTAGTAAATGTAGGATGACTACAGTAGTATTGTGTAGTAAATGTAGGATGACTACAGTAGCATTGTGTAGTAAATGTAGGATGACTACAGTAGTATTGTGTAGTAAATGTAGGATGACTACAGTAGTATTGTGTAGTAAATGTAGGATGGCTACAGTAGTATTGTGTAGTAAATGTAGGATGGCTACAGTAGTATTGTGTAGTAAATGTAGGATGACTATGCTGCCCTACCAAGCAAAATGGCACTAACTGCTCATTTGGTTGAAAATGAGTTCATGTCAGTTTTGCTATGTTAAATACATACTTAATCATGTGGACAAGTATCCTGCCTATATTGTATTGTGTTTTGGGAGAATGAGGGGTCATGTTAGCAGTACTTGCATAAAGTTACTGTTTAACCGAGGTAAATAAAAGCCATTTTTCTCAGTTCCACGCTATGAGCAGTTACTGCCTTTTTGCTTGGTAGGGCAGTATAGTAGTATTGTGTAGTAAACGTAGGATGACTACAGTAGTATTGTGTAGTAAATGTAGGATGACTATGGTAGTATTGTGTAGTAAATGTAGGATGAATATGGTAGTATTGTGTAGTAAATGTAGGATGACTATGGTAGTATTGTGTAGTAAATGTAGCATGATTATGGTAGTATCGTGCAGTAAATGTAGGGTGACTATGGTAGTATTGTGTATTAAATGTAGGATGACTATGCTAGTACTGTGTAGTAAATGTAGGATGACTATGGTAGTATTGTGTAGTAAATGTAGAATGACTATGGTAGTATTGTGTAGTAAATGTAGAATGACCATGGTAGTATTGTGTAGTAAATGTAGGATGACTATGGTAGTATTGTGTAGTAAATGTAGGATGACTATGGTAGTATTGTGTAGTAAATGTAGAATGACTATGGTAGTATTGTGTAGTAAATGTAGGATGACTATGGTAGTATTGTGTAGTAAATGTAGGATGACTATGGTAGTATTGTGTAGTAAATGTAGGATGACTATGGTAGTATTGTGTAGTAAATGTAGGATGACTATGGTAGTATTGTGTAGTAAATGTAGGATGACTATGCTAGTACTGTGTAGTAAATGTAGGATGACTATGGTAGTATTGTGTAGTAAATGTAGGATGACTACAGTAGTATTGTGTAGTAAATGTAGAATGACTATGGTAGTATTGTGTAGTAAATGTAGAATGACTATGGTAGTATTGTGTAGTAAATGTAGAATGACTATGGTAGTATTGTGTAGTAAATGTAGGATGACTATGGTAGTATTGTGTAGTAAATGTAGCATGATTATGGTAGTATCTGTGTAGTAAATGTAGGATGACTATGGTAGTATTGTGTAGTAAATGTAGGATGACTATGGTAGTTCTGTGTAGTAAATGTAGGATGACTATGGTAGTATTGTGTAGTAAATGTAGGATGACTACAGTAGTATTGTGTAGTAAATGTAGGATGACTACAGTAGTATTGTGTAATAAATGTAGGATGACTACAGTAGCATTGTGTAGTAAATGTAGGATGACTACAGTAGTATTTTGTAGTAAATGTAGGATGACTACAGTAGCATTGTGTAGTAAATGTAGGATGACTACAGTAGTATTGTGTAGTAAATGTAGGATGACTACAGTAGTATTGTGTAGTAAATGTAGGATGGCTACAGTAGTATTGAGTAGTAAATGTAGGATGACTATGCTTATCTACCAAGCAAAATGGCACTAACTGCTCATTTGGTTGAAAATGAGTTCATGTCAGTTTTGCTATGTTAAATACATACTTAATCATGTGGACAAGTATCCTGCCTATATTGTATTGTGTTTTGGGAGAATGAGGGGTCATGTTAGCAGTACTTGCATAAAGTTACTGTTTAACCGAGGTAAATAAAAGCCATTTTTCTCAGTTCCACGCTATGAGCAGTTACTGCCTTTTTGCTTGGTAGGGCAGTATAGTAGTATTGTGTAGTAAACGTAGGATGACTACAGTAGTATTGTGTAGTAAATGTAGGATGACTATGGTAGTATTGTGTAGTAAATGTAGGATGACTATGGTAGTATTGTGTAGTAAATGTAGGATGACTATGGTACTATTGTGTAGTAAATGTAGCATGATTATGGTAGTATCGTGCAGTAAATGTAGGGTGACTATGGTAGTATTGTGTATTAAATGTAGGATGACTATGCTAGTACTGTGTAGTAAATGTAGGATGACTATGGTAGTATTGTGTAGTAAATGTAGGATGACTATGGTAGTATTGTGTAGTAAATGTAGGATGACTATGCTAGTACTGTGTAGTAAATGTAGGATGACTATGGTAGTATTGTGTAGTAAATGTAGGATGACTACAGTAGTATTGTGTAGTAAATGTAGAATGACTATGGTAGTATTGTGTAGTAAATGTAGAATGACTATGGTAGTATTGTGTAGTAAATGTAGAATGACTATGGTAGTATTGTGTAGTAAATGTAGGATGACTATGGTAGTATTGTGTAGTAAATGTAGCATGATTATGGTAGTATCGTGTAGTAAATGTAGGATGACTATGGTAGTATTGTGTAGTAAATGTAGGATGACTATGGTAGTTCTGTGTAGTAAATGTAGGATGACTATGGTAGTTTTGTGTAGTAAATGTAGGATGACTACAGTAGTATTGTGTAGTAAATGTAGGATGACTACAGTAGTATTGTGTAGTAAATGTAGGATGACTACAGTAGCATTGTGTAGTAAATGTAGGATGACTACAGTAGTATTGTGTAGTAAATGTAGGATGACTACAGTAGCATTGTGTAGTAAATGTAGGATGACTACAGTAGTATTGTGTAGTAAATGTAGGATGACTACAGTAGTATTGTGTAGTAAATGTAGGATGGCTACAGTAGTATTGTGTAGTAAATGTAGGATGGCTACAGTAGTATTGTGTAGTAAATGTAGGATGACTATGCTGCCCCTACCAAGCAAAATGGCACTAACTGCTCATTTGGTTGAAAATGAGTTCATGTCAGTTTTGCTATGTTAAATACATACTTAATCATGTGGACAAGTATCCTGCCTATATTGTATTGTGTTTTGGGAGAATGAGGGGTCATGTTAGCAGTACTTGCATAAAGTTACTGTTTAACCGAGGTAAATAAAAGCCATTTTTCTCAGTTCCACGCTATGAGCAGTTACTGCCTTTTTGCTTGGTAGGGCAGTATAGTAGTATTGTGTAGTAAACGTAGGATGACTACAGTAGTATTGTGTAGTAAATGTAGGATGACTATGGTAGTATTGTGTAGTAAATGTAGGATGAATATGGTAGTATTGTGTAGTAAATGTAGGATGACTATGGTAGTATTGTGTAGTAAATGTAGCATGATTATGGTAGTATCGTGCAGTAAATGTAGGGTGACTATGGTAGTATTGTGTATTAAATGTAGGATGACTATGCTAGTACTGTGTAGTAAATGTAGGATGACTATGGTAGTATTGTGTAGTAAATGTAGAATGACTATGGTAGTATTGTGTAGTAAATGTAGAATGACCATGGTAGTATTGTGTAGTAAATGTAGGATGACTATGGTAGTATTGTGTAGTAAATGTAGGATGACTATGGTAGTATTGTGTAGTAAATGTAGAATGACTATGGTAGTATTGTGTAGTAAATGTAGGATGACTATGGTAGTATTGTGTAGTAAATGTAGGATGACTATGGTAGTATTGTGTAGTAAATGTAGGATGACTATGGTAGTATTGTGTAGTAAATGTAGGATGACTATGGTAGTATTGTGTAGTAAATGTAGGATGACTATGCTAGTACTGTGTAGTAAATGTAGGATGACTATGGTAGTATTGTGTAGTAAATGTAGGATGACTACAGTAGTATTGTGTAGTAAATGTAGAATGACTATGGTAGTATTGTGTAGTAAATGTAGAATGACTATGGTAGTATTGTGTAGTAAATGTAGAATGACTATGGTAGTATTGTGTAGTAAATGTAGGATGACTATGGTAGTATTGTGTAGTAAATGTAGCATGATTATGGTAGTATCGTGTAGTAAATGTAGGATGACTATGGTAGTATTGTGTAGTAAATGTAGGATGACTATGGTAGTTCTGTGTAGTAAATGTAGGATGACTATGGTAGTATTGTGTAGTAAATGTAGGATGACTACAGTAGTATTGTGTAGTAAATGTAGGATGACTACAGTAGTATTGTGTAATAAATGTAGGATGACTACAGTAGCATTGTGTAGTAAATGTAGGATGACTACAGTAGTATTTTGTAGTAAATGTAGGATGACTACAGTAGCATTGTGTAGTAAATGTAGGATGACTACAGTAGTATTGTGTAGTAAATGTAGGATGACTACAGTAGTATTGTGTAGTAAATGTAGGATGGCTACAGTAGTATTGAGTAGTAAATGTAGGATGACTATGCTTATCTACCAAGCAAAATGGCACTAACTGCTCATTTGGTTGAAAATGAGTTCATGTCAGTTTTGCTATGTTAAATACATACTTAATCATGTGGACAAGTATCCTGCCTATATTGTATTGTGTTTTGGGAGAATGAGGGGTCATGTTAGCAGTACTTGCATAAAGTTACTGTTTAACCGAGGTAAATAAAAGCCATTTTTCTCAGTTCCACGCTATGAGCAGTTACTGCCTTTTTGCTTGGTAGGGCAGTATAGTAGTATTGTGTAGTAAACGTAGGATGACTACAGTAGTATTGTGTAGTAAATGTAGGATGACTATGGTAGTATTGTGTAGTAAATGTAGGATGACTATGGTAGTATTGTGTAGTAAATGTAGGATGACTATGGTACTATTGTGTAGTAAATGTAGCATGATTATGGTAGTATCGTGCAGTAAATGTAGGGTGACTATGGTAGTATTGTGTATTAAATGTAGGATGACTATGCTAGTACTGTGTAGTAAATGTAGGATGACTCTGGTAGTATTGTGTAGTAAATGTAGGATGACTATGGTAGTATTGTGTAGTAAATGTAGCATGATTATGGTAGTATCGTGTAGTAAATGTAGGATGACTATGGTAGTATTGTGTAGTAAATGTAGGATGACTATGGTAGTACTGTGTAGTAAATGTAGGATGACTATGGTAGTATTGTGTAGTAAATGTTGAATGACTATGGTAGTATTGTGTAGTAAATGTAGGATGACTAAGGTAGTATTGTGACAGAACTGTGGGGGTCATCTTGAAGGTCTGAGAGTTCTGTGAATCCTCTTCTGTCCTCTTTGACTTGAGACCGGTATTTCTGTCTCCTGTCTTTCCATTACGGCCACCAAACCCCTGCCTCCCCATCTGCCTGCCTCCTGCCTAACTCTCTGCATATACTAAATGGAAAAAGATGAGAGTCGAATCTAAACCTAATTTATGAAGGCTTTTTGGGGCTTTTGCACTTTGTTCTCCCCCTAAAATTGCGTTCCCCACAATTTCCAACCCTCTGCAATTTACCAATTTGGAAAGGGAAATTTACCATTGCTAAATAGATTTGAGGAAGTATGGTTCAATTTCCGACATCTCAAATTCATAATGCTTCCTGAATAAGAAATAACAGCAAAAAAATGCAGCTACATTATGTTATGTATTCCAATGTTCTTTGGAAATGCTTTTTGGGTTCAAGAACGGAGGCAAAGTAAAGCTAAGACATAGGGGATGGGAGGAGCGGTGTAGCTGACCCTGACCCTTCATCTTTGACCTTTGATCTTGCTGTCATAAAGCCTGCGGGCCTGTGGTGGCCTGTGACTGGGCCCCACTTGGTGAACCCCGGAAGGTATGGCAACGTTGAGGGAGAGAGGGGGCAGAGAGGAGTGACTCTACTCTCCAAAATTTTCTTCTCTTTGCCATGCAGGGCTCTTTACGTATGGCAAAGGGTGCAGACACTGTGTTAAGAGGATTAGTGACTTGAAAAAGGTAGCCGTCATTTAATTGAAGGCTTACAGGCTGCAGCAGAAAAGATGAGCAGTCAAAGTGAAGGTAACCCTGCCCAGAACATCCTGAAGAGACCACATTTGCCAAAGTCCATGTTTCCCTCCTCTCCTCTCGCCTTGCCCGCCTCCTCTTCTCCCTTAGTAGCAGCACATCATGCTTTATCACCAGGCCCCAGCTTCTTAAAAGACGTTTACACATTTCACAATTTTAATCTCTTCCGCTGGTGAAAAAGGTGCCTTCAACTCGATTTATTCAAATGCTGTGATCTCTGGGGCTGCCTAGGCTGATTCCCTCCCAGTGTAGCTGGGCCGTGTTGGAGGTTTATGTTACATGAGCAACTAACTCTGCTGCCTGTAGAACACTTTGATTATGATTATGTGGCAGAGCGCAGTTGTATATCTCTAGGCAGAGCAGATTTAGACCTCTCTGAGCCACAACATGCTTTGTCTGGTGGTCGACTCTCCGATGCGTGCACTTGTGAGACATCTCGGGCTCTATTTGATGTCTGTGTCCGGCGCTGTGGAAGCCAAAGAGGTTGTAAACTCCTCCTTAAGTGCACTGCTCGCCGGATAAAATGGGCCACTCAGACGAGATGAAGAGGTGGAAGTCAAATATGATAATGGGAAAATTGTAAGTTGCTGGGTGGCTGTGCCCGGCAGTGTGTGTGGTGAGAGGAGCAGTGGTGTGAAGGAGAGAGAGAGAGCTGAAACACCATGGCCTCACGAGACAGCCCAGCCCGGCCCTTTTGTGTTCCTTTGTGAAAATTAGGATCATATCACTATGAGTGACTGCCGGACCGTTGGTGAAAGAGGTGGGATCAGATGGAGGTAATGCAGGTAAGGGATGACTTAATCTGTCTACTAATAACCTGCTTCACACCCACCGCCTGCCTGATTCAGCAGAAGTATGGTCTGACTGATAACAGGAGGAGAGGAGGAGGGGGGGAGAGGCCCCAGCAACCCTCATTATCTGACACTCTGAGGCTGATTAGCCCTGTTAGACTCTGAACTAGTAGCGGTCGCTGGCTTGTAGGGGGACCCTCTAACTCTTCCTCTCAATCCCACTCAGTCTCTCTCCTCTCTCTCTCTCTCTCTCTCTCAATCCCACTCAGTCTCTCTCCTCTCTCTCTCTCTCTCTCTCTCAATCCCACTCAGTCTCAATCCCACTCAGTCTCTCTCTCTCTCTCTCTCGCTCGCTCGCTCGCTCGCTCGCTCGCTCGCTCGCTTCTCTCTCTCTCTCTCTCTCCTCTCTCTCTCTTCGACTCTCTCTCTCTCTCTGTCTCTCTCTCTCCTCTCTCTCTCCTCTCTCTCTCCTCTCTCTCTCTCTCACTCTCGTCTCTCTCTCTCTCTCTATCCTCTCTATCCTCTCTCTTCTCTCTATCCTCTCTCTCTCTCTCTCTCTCTCTCTCTCTCTCTCTCTCTCTCTCTCTCTCTCTCTCTCTCTCTCTCTCTCTCTCTCTCTCTCTCTCTCTCTCTCTCTCTCTCTCTCTCTCTCTCTCTCTCTCTCATCCTGCTGCACTCAACTGAGACATCACACATACACACTTCCAAATATACAACACACGCATGCACGCACTCACGCAGACACACACACACACACCCCAAAAACACTTATTTCTGTCATCCAGCACTATAAACACGTACAAAACAATGCTGTTGATGTGAATACATATGCAGTAAGCACAATGTTGTTGATGTGAATACATATGCAGTAAGCACAATGCTGTTGATGTGAATACATATGCAGTAAGCACAATGCTGTTGATGTGAATACATATGCAGTAAGCACAATGCTGTTGATGTGAATACATATGCAGTAAGCACAATGTTGTTGATGTGAATACATATGCAGTAAGCACAATGCTGTTGATGTGAATGCATATGCAGTAAGCACAATGCTGTTGATGTGAATACATATGCAGTAAGCACAATGCTGTTGATGTGAATACATATGCAGTAAGCACAATGCTGTTGATGTTGAT